>NW_025899713.1:0-125021 GCF_022581195.2 Helicoverpa zea
TCGTGTTTAATTTATATTATTGTGAATATATTCATAGAGCTAACTTTACCTGTTGCCAACTATTACGCAAACCACTGATGGTCGAGATTGTAGCGTTGATAATGCAGCGGTTCAAAAACAGTGGAATTGAATTTTCACAGGCGTTACTAATTTACATTATTAGGCGTGTTCTTTTGTATATTTTTCTTAAATAACCTCTAGCATCGTATATCATGAGTGTTATACACTCAATTGAAAAGCATCCATCCTATAAATAAATATCCTTATAAATTCTTATATTTATTTGTAAAACTATATTATCTTACATTCATTGATAGTAAAGTAATCGATATATCTCTCGGAATCCTAACGCACTCGGCTTCAGCTCAAGTAACGCCATAAGGCCAACAAAACCAACCTGTGTGTAGCCGCCATTATATCTTGATCGTGCGTATTGATTCCTATTGCTCAGTCTTCATGAATACCTAAATGAATTCGACACGAATTACATGAATACCATCTTTGATTAATAAAAAAATACTGCCTATCCTGGTTATTTGAAGCACTCGTGTCTTATAGTTTACACACGCCACGATGGCTTAGGCATCACCATGGCAACGGCTCAGTGAAATATTCAAAGGAATCGTATCCTACGTGAATCGCGGCCAATTTACACGCACGTGGAGAAAGAAACGGTTGCTAGTCGACTTCTGAGGAAACTTGTGATGATCGCTTATCGTACTACTACAACTACATGTTATTTATAATAATTGTGTTAAAATATATGGATTTATTATTGTTATAAGAGATTTATACAAAATTGTAAGTAACATCAGTGCGCAATAGTTAAAACTAAAATGCTTACAACTTACCGGGTTCATCCAAAAGTATCAAACACTGAAGAATAAAACGCAGAGCGCTATTTCCTCGATAGCTGAAGGTCGTCACTACAAAAATAAACTAAAACAGTTGCTCGACTCGCGGGTAAAGGGAATGTTGTGTTTATGGAAAACAGAGTGTTGTTGGGCGACGCAAACACACCTCGCAGCGCTCTAAGTTTGTGTTTGTACTTCATACCGCTGAAGTAGGGCAGGCGCCGGCGCCGCCATCCTACTCCAAATATTATGTCAACCACAGCCGCGCCGATTCCTCTAACCTACTGCTCGTAATTAAACGCTGCGAACACTGACGTACTTACTTCATATCTAACTTTGAATATATGAAAACTAATTTCAAGCAAAAGTAACACGACATTACGGCCACGGAATAGTGGTGCATGTGCCGGCAATAGCGAGTGCGGCCACCATGCGGCAGTTGAGCACACGTGCCCCGGCAATATCCTGACGAGTGCCGGGGAGCGACGCAGCAATAAAACTTACGCCTCGCCATGTAAAACCCTCCGCTCGCTATGAAAATACCCCGAAACAGCCGCAACATACTTATCCCTTAAAAGAATACACAAAATCCACGCTCAGCGATAATAACTTTGAAAAAGTTTTAGGACCAAGATATGATGAGATACAAAGAGGTGATGAAACGGCAGATGGAAAAGTTGTAAGCGTCGCTGTGCACACACCGTACTCCCTTGTATATGAATAAAGTTTCCATTGTCAACGTTTAACTCAAACAACGGATACTGATCCGATCAATACTACAATGACAGACGTAGGTTGTGCGGGAAACAAATTGTACAAGTGTGATTTAGACACCGTTTTACACATTTGAAGTATTCTCATAAATAAGTGAAAACAGCCGCTTATTCTCAGAGGCAGGCCGCGCGCACCTGAAGCCTCTGCTGAAATATTAACTCGTATGAAATAAAGGGGCGCCATTCGCAATCAACGCACTCTTGATTAATTATTAACGAATTAATTAAATGCGTAAACGGATTATAGACTACGGTTTCATTACGTCATAAATAGACGATGAACAAATCTAAGCGCTCGATAAATAAACAAATGTTTACAGGCAAACTTGTTGGGCCCTGAAATGTATTACACGTCGTGTATTATTTTCTGAATTTTATATTTTTGTACCTTCTCAAAGAGCGTAGCGATCTGGTACAGTTTCTCCGTGGCAACACTTAGTACATGTTGTGCAGTTGATTAGCGTGACGTCCACGAGTCACATCGCCGATCGTCATTTGTAGGTTTGAAAGCTGCGCCTTTGTGCTCTTTGTGGGAGATTTTTAGAGTTCCTGCCTTTAATTATGTGTTCCAGTAGAACTGGGTCGAGGGGATGGTGCCGAGCCCTGCTCACACAATTAATGAATGCGAAAGAACGGATTGAATTTTTCGGACGGCAATTAAGTATTGTATAGGGTTTGGATTAAATTGATGTTGAGCACTTGACTCCAAGATTAGCCAGTTATTGGAGAACGCTCTTGGGTATGCTGAGGATAATTGCTTTGAGAATTATTTGTATAATTACCACTGGGGTAAGGGCTCTTAGACAAATTGATGGGCATTGAATAGCAGTGAAAGTTTCGTAACAAAAATTCGCACAAACATTGTTCACACGAAAGTGTATTAAATTCAGAATTCTAGAACAAAGTTACCGTGGATATTTCGAAGTATAATGATTTACTGATCAGGTAGGATCCGATATCCCGAGCTCACTGAAGGCTTAAAAAGTAAAATTTTGCTTTCAACTTGAAAGGAATCATACTTGAGAGATTACACCATTCCACTAGGGATTAAGTTACAGCTCCCGACTTGGATTTTGTGAAGTTTTTGATGTAAGATAGTTTTTAGAGTAGTAAACAGATATTTTATATTCAATTTCATAGTATCTTCTTGTGATAGAGAAGGTTTCAAAGAATCATTAATTCACTGGGTCGATATAGCTTTTCAGTTTTTACGAGTATATAAATCTTATAAAAAAATATATAAATGAAAATGTTTCATTCTAGATGTTGGGCGTCTCATCTTCTTATCTTAATACATACTTAACTCCTAAATGAATGAATTGGCTTAGTATAAAGTTTTTGTAAGGACTAAGCCCTTAACTTAATGCGACACTTTCATTGCGAAAGTTCAAAAGTTGGTATTTCTTAAAGACTTGCGACACTGTTATAGCAAACGATGTCGGTATTTCAGTATTTTTCTTGTTGCTATGCTTCAGCTGATTATTTCAACGAGCCAACCATTGTCCAAAACACTTTCTTTTTCAAGAGATTTTAGAAATACAGCGATAAACTGAATGGATGTGTCTAACCCTGGATAAATCATGTACTTGCGGGATATAACACAAAGATGAAAATGTAAAATAAAACTTTTTTAGTTTGCCTGATGATGATAAACTTTAGTGACAAGCGTTTCTTAGATTTGATTGTCCGACTGGATAACTGGAATTTCAGTCAAGTAGCATCCAAAACTTTCATTGGCAATTAGGTCAACGACTGCCCTGGCTACCTTATTCTTTGTAGATCAAAAGATAATGAAAGTTTGTTTCATTTCGTGCCTCTATGAGTTTATACCCTCCTGGTATAAATTCCTCGTCATAATATTTGTCCACTATTTGTGGATAACGTTTGATCGGAATGTTTTCGTTTGGGGCAATGTATGTCAGTCAGCGTTCGTGATATATTTGGTCTGTATTCTTGAAGACATAATACAGTTAATTCGGCGTGGCACAATGGCAGTGTTGATGTTGACGCAGGCGCCGCGTCACGCGCCCCCGACCCGTCGTTTGTTTAGGACCACCATGTTTGTTTGTCTTTGTTATTTTTTCTCATGGCCGCCGTTTGTTTTCCCCCATTATATTGTCTCACTGAAGAAACTGTAAGTTGGATTTGCTAGGTTTTATATCCCATCATGATTCTGCGGTATTTTTGGCAACACCATAATAAAAATCGGGTTCATTTATTGTTAGTTTACTCGACATAACCAACACTATGTTTTATTGGCTTGCGTTTTCAGTCTGAATATCCGGTAAACACACGGCAAGCATACAGTACGATCACTTGCGCTTCCACGTTTCCAAAAATCGGCGCGACCCCGCGAAAATATTAATGACGAGTTGTGTTTGTTTGTGAAGCGCGCGAGCCTGCAGGCAGGCCCCCGCCCGGCCGGCGTCGTTAGCATTATCAAGGCAAATGATATCGTTTTACGATCACTTGAGTTTTACGCGAGCTTACCATTATGCTTTTAATGCACAATCGCGCGCCCCGAGAGCACCCTGCATAAACGCAATGACTCAGTGAACAGCGCGTTAACACCTCCTTCATGACTTACATTTTAATATTCTAATAATGAAAACATTTTTATCGTTCAGTTGCTTTTGTAGATATTACACTACAATTAAAAATCAAGTACTCTGCAGAACCATTTTACTACATTGATTTTATAGGTTGAATTAATTTTTCGTAGAAATATTTTTTTACATTTTAATTTTCGTTTCAAATAACGTGTCAGTTTACATGTTCAACTATGAAAATATGCAGTTCTTTTGTATAAACTTTAAGCCTCCTGAACTGCGCTCACATTTTTGACCTGCAATTCATTATTCAGCCGTGTAACAATATTTGCCATCCGGAGAGTATTAGTTATACATATTTTATTGAACGGCAACGCGTCGTACAGCCGGCGTTTGTAGGTTAAGAGCGCGGCGGCCGCAGGCGTGTGCGATAAATACTTAATGGTGGAGACGAAGCCGCCGTGACGGATCGCTCGTCTCGCACAAAACGAATGCCATTTATCACATCGATGTACGCCGAGTACTTACAGCCCAGCATTACAACTAATCTACATGACAGTGGCGCGGCTTACACCACATTAACGTTGTACTCATTGGTGTGACTTGAACGGCGCTTCGTTGACCGTAAGCCCTAGACCATTAGGGTTTTTTACAGATCTATCCAGGTTGTAAGGCTGGACGAGATTTTCTGTGAGAGGTTTATGGAAAGCTGCACACAGGACCGATGGGAAATAGGAATCAGTAGGTACTTACAAAGTTCCGCCGGTTGCTGCAACTTGATCCACTCACGCTACTGCACAGATCACTTGTACACATGTAATTTATGGTTTGATGGGCGCCCAGTAACTCCCTGCAGGGGCTTTTGATTAGTTTAAGAAGTTTATAGAAGTTTAGACACAGTTTTTGATTTTAATTTGCGGCGCGTTATGGCGGCCGGCGTCGTATTTTTTGGCACTCGCGCGAAAGTTTTTTGCATTGACGGTGGCGCCACGTCTCGCTTGGTGAGTGGCAGTTTTTGGAACTAGGAGAGGGAAATGGAAGGAATAAGGAATGCATGCAAGCTCAAACATTCCCCCCCACTTGAAATCAGTCCAGGGATTTCACAAAATAAGAGTCGAAAAGACTAAAAGATGCGTGTTATGTGTGCTTGAGTTCAAATCGTGCTGAATTACCTAGTAAGTTAAGTTTATAATTTTAAGTTAAGAGTAAGTTGATTTTAAGCTACATTAACAATAATTATGGTTAATAAATTACAATGGAAAGGTTAAGGTTTAGTTAGAAGTAGGCAAAGGGCAAATCTTGACTACAGGCCGTCGAAGTAGTCCTTTGGCCGTACGTAGCGTGACGACACGCACTACACCATCAGAGCCTGGATGAAGCTCGACAACCCGACCGAAACGCCACTCCAACGGTGGGAGATTTTGTTCCACGATCGTAACTATATCACCTACTTGCACATTGACTTGGTCTTTGAACCATTTGCACCTCTGCTGCAGTGTATGAAGGTAATCTCTTTGCCAAATTTTCCAAAAACTCTGTGTCATTTTTTGCAACAATTGCCATCGCTCTTTAGGCGGCAAATACGTATCTGTAAGCGGTATCTCCGGTAATGATACCAAAGGACCACCAGTGATGAAATGACCCGGTGTCAAGACATCTACCTCAGTGGGATCGCTAGACAAAGCGCATAACGGCCGAGAGTTAAGGACGGCTTCTACTTTATTCAGCACAGTCAACATCTCTTCGAACGTTAGCACTTGTAAGCCAACAACTCGTTTAAGGTGGTACTTCATCGACTTAACACCACTTTCAAAAATACCGCCAAAGTGGCTAGCAGTTGGTGGATTATGTTGCCACACGATATTACGCTTTGTACACTCAGTATTAAGTTCTGACTCCTGAGTGGAAAGAAACTGGTGAACCTCGCTTAAGTAGCGCTTGGCCCCGACAAAATTTGTACCACAATCAGAGATAATAAGTTGACAAAGACCACGGCGTGATACGAATCTGTCCAGAGCTGCGATAAATGCACGTGTCGACAAGTCTGTAACTAGCTCAAGATGGATCGCTTTTACTGCGAGACATACCATCACGCAGACGTACACCTTGTAAACAGGCGCCTTACGCCTTTTACTCTCTTTCACGATGAAGGGTCCTGCGAAATCTATCCCTATCTTTGAAAAACATCGTGAAGGTTGTACTCGGGGTGCCGGTAGATTTCCCATTATAGGTGAAACTGATGTGGGATTTACTTTGAAGCACGTTACACACTTGGAAAGTCGCGATCGTATTAAATTGCGAATACCCAAAATCCAGAATCTACGACTTATAATAGACTGCAACATTCTAGGTCCACAATGAAGATGAAGTTTATGAAAATAGTCAACTATAAGTGCAGACAGTCGTGAATTTTTTGGTAACAACAAAGGGTAAATTTCAGAGAGTGGAAGTTTTGAATTTACTAAACGCCCCCCCACTCGCAAGAGTCCTCGGTGATCGAGAAAGGGATTAAGTTTTTGAATAGGACGTGAACAAGTCCTTGCACATTTTACTGACTCTATCTCATTAGCAAAGTATTCCGTCTGCTCGTGTTGAACAAGCAGGGATAATGAATTTTCTAATTCCTCCACAGTCAAAGTTTTACAATTGAAAGTAAGTTTTCTTAAGACTTGACTAAATCGCAACAACCAAGCTAATGCTCTTTGGACACGTGAAAATGAAGAATAATGACTTAATAATTTTTTAATCGGACCCTCATATAAAGGCACTAAGTCCGCGGAATGAGTTATCACAGGCAAGCTCTTCACCTCAGGCACACCTCCAGGTGGCACGTATACGTCCTGTGAAACTGGCCATTCTGAAGTCTCTAGAGAAAGCCAAGATGGACCTGACCACCAGGTATCAGAAGCGATCAGCTGTGAACATGACAACCCACGACTGCTATGATCAGCTGGATTATCGGAGGTCGATACGTGATACCAATTTTGAATCTGTACGAGATCGGTAATTTTAACTACACGATGCGAAACAAAGGTCTTTAATTTATAAGGTTCAGTATTAAGCCAAGATAAAACTGTACTACTATCAGTGAAGGCAATCACTCGAGAGAGCTTCAGGTGTGGATTTAACAAGTCAGCCATGTGTTTCAAGACCCGAGCTAGAAGTACTGCACCAAGAAGTTCGAGGCGATTAATCGTAACTGGTTTTATGGGAGCTACTCTCGACTTCGCGATTAATAATTTAACTGAAATTTTACCTCTACAGACAGATCTTAAATAAATACAACAACCGTAACCTTTGGATGAACCATCACAAAAACCAACGAGCTGGCATTCTACTACGTCTGAGGGCAGAATATGACGAGGAATTTGTACTTGTTTGAGGTAACTGAGCTCAGAGACAAACTCAGTCCATTGATGAGCAATACTGTCTGGCACAGGATCGTCCCAATTTAATTGAAGTTTCCACAAGGCTTGAAGAATCAATTTAGCTTTAAGCACCATGGGAGTTAACCAACCCAATGGGTCATAAATGCGAGCAACATTAGAAAGAATGGAACGCTTTGTAAATTTTGGAGTGAATTCAGATTGAGAATAAGTAAAAAGATCTAGATTCGGGTCCCATTGCAGACCTAATATTTTTAAAGTTTGTATGTTTTGATCGTCACAAAATGATTTTGGAACTTGACAATGTTCAGAAGGAAGTTGTGCAAGGAACTCAGGTGAGTTACTGCTCCATTTACGTAGTTCGAATTTACCACAATTCAGCAAATTAATAATTCCGTCTTTCAGATTTAAGGCAGCTTCAACTGAAGGAGCGCCAGCGGTGACGTCATCCATGAACGTGTCATGACGCAGAATGGAAGCAGCTTCCGGCCATGATGCACCGTGATCGTTTGCTAGCTGGTGTAGCGTACGGATGGCTAAAAATGGTGAACTGCTCACGCCGTAGGTCACAGTCTTAAGTTCATATTCACGGACTTCTTCACAAGTTGAGCTACGCCACAGGATATGTTGATACTTGCGGTCCTCAGGACGAAGTTCAATATTTCTATACATTTTGGAAACGTCGGCTGTGAAGACTACTTTGTGTAAACGAAATTTTGTAATAATATCAACGATATCGTTTTGAAGTTTTGGACCTGTGTAGACAATATCGTTAAGAGACATGCCGCTAGATGTCTTCGCGCTGGCGTCAAAAACTACACGCAGTCTCGTTGACGTGCTGTCAGGTCTGATGACGCAGTGATGCGGAATCAAATATCTAAAATCTGTATCAGAAGGTTCAACTTGATGCATGTGATGTAAGTCTTGATACTCTTGCATGAATTCTCCATAATCGTGTTTCAGGTCTTCGTGATGAAGGAACCGTTTCTCCAAATTATGAAGTCTGGATAAGGCCGTGCGATGAGAGTCTCCTAACTGCTCATGTTCTTCCTTGAGTAGCATAGGTACTACATATCTTCCATCTTCGTTGCGTCGAACGAGGTCTGTGTACATCTGTTCACATTTTTCATTTTCCGGGTTGACAATCGTTTGCTTAGGCGGCTCTTCTACCTCCCAGAATCGCTTGACCACATTGTCTAAGGCAGCTGTGGAAGCCAAAAGTGTAGACGTTTCAGCTGGAGGCGAACACTCAGCGTCGAGCCTGCCCGTGATAACCCAGCCGAATACACTATGTAGGGCTACCGGTAGACCCGGGCCTACTTCAAGTCGTTGACCATTATAAATGCTATGGAAAATATCTGCGCCTAACAAAAGATCAATGTCACCGGGTTTATCAAAGTCACTGTCAGCTAGAACCAAGTGCTTGAGGTTAGCTTTGACAAAAGAAGGTATTTCTACTGAAGGCATTTTATGGGTGAGAGCTTCCATGACAATAGCTCGTACCGTAAAAGTTGGTTGATCTGAGTGTAATGGTTGAATCGTAAATGATGTTTCACCTTTGACTTCAAGCACTGGATTCTGTCCTATTCCAACAACAGAATAATCACAACTACGTAAGGGTAAACCTAATCGAAGTGCGCAGGCAGTTGTTAAGAAACAACTCTGTGCACCGCTATCAATAAGTGCTCGAAGATGTGTAACACCACAAGGACCATACGCCCTAACCACACATGTTCCTAATAACACTAATGAGCGATGTTGCTGCAAGTTGCAACTTGTATTCATAGAATTAAGAGTAACTACTGGGTCAGCAGAAGAAGCTGGAACCGCTGGAGTAGCACAAGAAGTCACAGGACACGCTGACTTGGGGCCCTGGTCGCGATGAAGTAGCGTGTGATGACGCGCGTTGCATTTGGTACAGCAAGCTTTGGACAGACACATATCAGCCGCATGATTGGGCTTTAAGCAATTGAAACATAAGCGCTTTGATTTGGCTAAAGATTCACGTTCATTTACATTTTTTGAATTAAACACCGGACACTTATAAATAGTGTGGTGAAAATATCCACAGCATACACACCCGAATTTTTTATCTGACACTGAGTATGCATGAACATCAGGATTATTTAAATTATTATTTTGCATTAAATTGTTGTCAATAAAATGCGACCCTGTATTAGAGTTCGACCCTGTATTCAAATTACATTGATTTAAAATTGACTCAAGATTCACATTTGATGTATTATTAAAGTTAGAACTCGCGCCTGAGTGCGGCCCTGCATCTGAGTACGGCCCTGTGCACTCATCGCACGACATCGATGCCGCGTTATCGTTAAAATGCGCGGGAAATGATGATAACTTTGACTTCGTAAAATTATTGTTATTTCTACGTGCCATCGGTGGCAAACTATTGCTCGAATTACATTTATAAGGCTCACTAGCTTCTAATATTTTTAGATAACTTTGTAGGAATGTTAATAATTCGATAAAAGTAGGTATCTGACTTTTGTTTTGACTTTCGAATCGCTTTCGTGTATCAGAGTCTAATATGCGAGAAGATAAATAAAACAAAATAAATTCACCAAGGTTTTCGATTTTAATGGATTTTAAAGCGTTTACGGATTCCTGTAATAAACTAGTGATTTTACGTAAATCGTTAAGATTACTAGATTTTAATGTAGGATGACTACAGATTTTTTCCAAATAATTTACTGCTAAGATTCGCTTATTTTGATACCGATCTATTAGCGCATCGAAAACAATTTGATAATTGTCTGATGTGACCGGAATGCCCTTGGCGATTGATAACGCGGAACCCGTGAGGCAAGAAAGTAAATAATGAAACTTTTCGATATTAGAAATGTTTTCGTTATTGTGCACGAGAGATGCAAATGTGTCATAGAATGTTTGCCAATATTCTATATTTCCGTCAAATTTAATAAGTTCGATTTTAGGTAAACGTGGTTGCGCAAATGGTTTCCGGTTTCCGGTTGCCTCCGATGAGATGGCGTCGCGGAACGGCAATGCGGCTTCACTTTTATCACACTGTAGGTAGATTTCTGCGACTTCGTTGACTGCGTAGTACATGTCGTCAAAGGCATCAACCGTTTTCATGTTTATACTGTCTTGAGGATTCAAAGCTAGTTTTAACGAGTTTATTTCGTTCGTGAAATTTATGTATTCATGTCGCAAGTCGTCAATACGTCTATACCTACTCTTAAATGGGCCTAACTTGGACTTATCGGATGTTATTTGACGAGATAAATCGAATAAAATTTGAATCTCACGAAATACGTACTCACGTTGAGTGACGAGAAGTTTGAGTTTAGTTTCTTTGCTATCCATTTTGTAGGTATTGTTTAGAATTCAATGACTAAAAATGGACAACTAAGTACTTTAACGTAATAATTGAGTCGTAGGTTACACGATTTGAACCAAGCACACTCAACAATTAGATATAGGTATTATGCGGCTCAGAAGGATCACTAAAAAAATGGTGTGACTTGAACGGCGCTTCGTTGACCGTAAGCCCTAGACCATTAGGGTTTTTTACAGATCTATCCAGGTTGTAAGGCTGGACGAGATTTTCTGTGAGAGGTTTATGGAAAGCTGCACACAGGACCGATGGGAAATAGGAATCAGTAGGTACTTACAAAGTTCCGCCGGTTGCTGCAACTTGATCCACTCACGCTACTGCACAGATCACTTGTACACATGTAATTTATGGTTTGATGGGCGCCCAGTAACTCCCTGCAGGGGCTTTTGATTAGTTTAAGAAGTTTATAGAAGTTTAGACACAGTTTTTGATTTTAATTTGCGGCGCGTTATGGCGGCCGGCGTCGTATTTTTTGGCACTCGCGCGAAAGTTTTTTGCATTGACGGTGGCGCCACGTCTCGCTTGGTGAGTGGCAGTTTTTGGAACTAGGAGAGGGAAATGGAAGGAATAAGGAATGCATGCAAGCTCAAACACTCATAAAGTACCCCAACTTAACGCGCTTAACTCGGACGACCTGCCCTTTGTTGACACTGCAGACCAAACTCGATCCTATTGTACTATAACAGAGTCGGATTTACCACATCCATAAGGCGCACTAAGATGTTTGATTGAAATTTCGTAATTGCACGATTTGCAAAGATTGTCGGATGAGATCCGGCACAGGGTGATTAAGGGAAATTCCTTGGAGCCTATTGTCTGAGCTTTTTATTACCGGGTTTAAGTTAAATTGTATTGTGCTTATGTTGTTGTAAGTCGTGACTCGTGGTAGCTCGCCTGGGAGCCCAGCTGTACCCACAAACTAAGTTGGTTGTGCAAATGTTGCTGAGCGTAAATATTATTCCGGCGTGGACAATGAAATTCAAAAACTAAACAGCACTTGACCTTACTCGTGTCAAAGTTTGGGTAAAGTTAAATTTGTAAAGGCTTACATTACAAGATTAAACGGCCTTAAATCTTACAGAAGAAATATTTACCTAAAGAGATGAAAGATCGAGCGCCTTGTTAATACTGTCATGAACGCTTTGAGGTCGCGCTTCCGAGATTACTCGCGCTACTGTTTTATATATTTTAAAGACTTTGTTCAACCCTCACGATTAATTAACTATACATTTTATAAATTAATTAATGTAAGCAAATGAATGGCTAATCCATCTATTTATCATAGTAGCATGATATCGGGATTCACTGGAAGTGATCTATGATTCGTAACGATAAAGTCGATGTTAAAAAGCAGTTAAGTTAACTGTGTCTAGTCCATTTTCCACGTTTAAAAGGAGCAAAAGTTTTCTCAATTAGGTTAATATTCTTTCATGTACCAATATGTATATTCATAAGGAAAGTTAATACACGCTATAGTGAATAGTGAAAGTAATATAGAGCGAGCACGCGGCCCGTGTCACCAGGGCGACAATAAGCGTGTGCAGGTGAGGGAGCGAGGCGGATGAATGGCCCACGTGGGCACGTGTGGCGCGCTCATTAGCCGTGTGCACCTGTCCCGCCGTCACTTGTTACCTACTCCTCGCACGATCTGCAGCCCTAGTACCCATGTGCCAGTCTAACATTCTTCTGAGAAACTTATTGAATTAGTTTGTTAGAAAAGAAGGGGTCTTTTGAATTTCGCTTTTCGTTGTGTATGAGATTTTAAGTGGGATGGCTGTATGAAATGCTTTTTAACTTCACATAAAAAAGGAAACAGTTTCATATGTATCACGGCATAGAAGTGAAGTATCCTTGTTAAGTTACAAATGGCACTGCTGATAGCGAATTTAGTCAAAATAACGTGCTATAAATAGCTAATGTTGGAAATTAACAACCTTTAAATGTTAACAGCCTGTTTAATTACTGAGAAAATATAACAGTTAGTTGTATCCAATTAACAGATAATTTTGGTTCACTGGTTATAAAAATAAATGATGAAGGCCAACAATTTCATTATTTTCGTGTGTAATATTTCTAGTTGAACCTTTAATCTCCTAGTGACAAGTAAACTATCACCGGTAATTGCTTGTTAGAAGTTAGCTTTAGATTTTATAGCAATGTTCCAAATAATTTAACGATTATTCAGCGTAGCCTAGAATAATATTATTTCTTAAAGCGACTGGTTCAACCCGCTGAAATAACTAAAACGTAGCTGTGTCAACAAAACTTGAAAATTGTGTCACGTCGAATTTTCCGACATATATTTTGAGAAATGGTCCAGGCCGCGGCTCCGGCTAATATATAACACAATAGTGAGTAGGTACGCGGGTGTGTCGTGCGATTGAATACGACGTGATTGAGCGTCGGCACGTGACGAGATAAAATTCACGATCGCGTCTCACAATGAGCCCAATCAGTCGCCAATGAGTTTGTTGTTGTGCGCACATCTCGCATGCGCCTTACATCTCTATCATAATTATTGCTCTAACATTTGCTGCTCTCAATGAAAAACAATTGATTTTGTTTGCCAAATACTCAACTCGTACCACGCAATAATTGGTGTATTTGACGCTACAATGAACATGTATTTGCTGAAGTGTCGTTAATTTCAAAGAGCTTTTGTAAAAGTAAATTCTGAATAGCTGTAATGCAATAATAGAAAATATTTGAACATAAATTGCTCTACATTGTTTTTATCAATTTAAAACGCGTTTGTTAAATGTTTTGAGCAGTTTTTATATGCAAAGCAGCCAGGGATGTTCGGTATGATTGTATTTAACCGGCGGCGCCACGCGTCCTATGTAAATCATCGGCGCGCACATAAATGCTGGCTGGACGCCGCACGCCGTTTGTTTCCTATAAATGCCGTTAAAATGATAAATGAGCAACCCTGAATTCGATTTTATTAAAATATTCCGTTTCACTACACTTAATTCCCAAACATACATAAATAAATGTGACCGGCAAACACCACGGATGTTTCAAAGTAACACCACAATCTTCGTCATAATTACATACATGTATATCGGCAGGTAATCACGTGCCAAATAGTGTGCCAAAAAGTGTAAGTGCAGCATGGAAGTATATATAATAGTTGGAATGGCAGTGTTGATCTACACGTTCGTAACGTTACTGTTGAATAGTGAGTGCTGGAACCCGGAGCACCAGAAGTGTCAGTGCGAGGAGTGCAAGAGCCTGTGCAGCGCCACGCGCGCCCTCACGCCCTCCGTCATGTCGGTGTCGTCGCGCATTGACGTCATCACGCGCCCCTGAACTGCTTCTTGTGCAGCGCTGATCGCCTGGTACTTTACTCAGTTCGTTCATGTTTAATATGAAGTAAAATAATTACAAAAGCCATTGTAGGCTGCTTGCGTTGCGTTTGAAAAGCAAAGTAAAGCATACAGTGAAATAGTTGTTATAAGAAATAAGTGGTGGTCGTGCTGGGGCAGTGCGATGGTGTGGTAGACAGGCGGGCATGGACCCGCTGGCTCGGCTGATGGAAGGCGCTCCGCTGCCGGGCGTGCTGGGGGCCACGCGCGACGCCCGGCCGCGCGGCGCGCTGGTGCACGCCAGCCTGGCCGCCGCGCCCGCCATCGGCGACAAGAAGGGCCGCCACCTCACCGGCACCTTCTGCCTCACCGGCGACACCATGGAAGGAATCATTCAGTGCCTCGTCTTCCTCAAGGCTTTCTCGGTAAGTTACTGACCAGCCTCCACAAGATATAGGGACATTACAACAAAGACACGACAAGTGTTTCGAACAATTTATTTATTCTGATTTCATTTTACTTTTTGAAAAAATGTTAAATAAACTAAAAATATAGCTTATGTTCCGTAATGGGAAAAGGTAGATTATTGGATAACGCTTGCCTTGTGAATCGTAATGAGTCGGTTGTTGTGTGAAGCTGAAGGTGACACACGGTCGGGTTATAATTGAAAGCGATTTCAAACCATGTAAGGTATTAATTTTACGTATTCCTAAGAAAATGGCTCGGGGAGAGGATTATACGCTTACACAGATTCCCGACCTAGAGCTTTAAGTTTACTAGAATGGAGTTGAATTTGACCGGAGCGCGGCCGGCGAGTACGCGAGACAAGGAGCTTAGCAGAGGCGGCAACTTTGTCAGTTATTAATGAACGAAGAAATTACCCGAGGCATTAACTCCGCCTATTTAGATAATATTGTTTTTGGGATAATACGCTGCTTGTATATTTTAACTCGTGTTTTTAACCGAGTGTCGCTGGCTGCGGAGATAACGGATGTCGACTAGACTAACGCTGACAATGCTTGATACAATAATAAGCACCTAAAGCAAAATTCTGTTCGTCTTCGAGGAGTAAAATGAAAAAGGGGGTGACTTCATCCCTGAAATGTGATTAAAATTGGAAGTGTTTATAACGTGTGTACTGTCCGCGTAGGGTTTAAAGTGATTCTTTGTTTTAGTAGAATTGTTGTATATACTACAACAAATAATATATTTGACATAATAACACACGGTGTCAAGCGCAGGCGGGCGGACACGTCGACTTCGCTAATTACATCCGTTGATGTCGCCGATCACGTGTGAGCACAATGTGCTTCGCAATCATAACGTTACTAACTACGATACAATCCATACATCTATACACAGAACAAGTCATCTTTCGGCACTCACTATACTCGTACAAGCTATATACAGCTCTGGTATTGGATTATTTTATTACATTAGGAGGTCTCCCTTTGTGCCGAGGCTTTTCAATGCAATGCTAGAGTACGGAATATTAGCTTGGGATACGATAAGCAATATCTTTCTGTCTCAAAGGTAATGATGCGACCATTTTTAAGGCTTCGAAGATATCTACTTATTACCTATGTAGGTACTCAGTTATTCGGTGTAAAGGAAATCGGTGAATGTGAATTCTACACGTTGTTCTCTTGCGTTATTCATGAGTAGCGCGTTGCAAACTGAATTCATTCAAAGAAAAGCACCGAACTCTCCACTGTGCTGAAATTTCGCACGATTTCAAAGTCATGACTTCGCAAAGTTATTTTGATATCACGACAATGACTTAAACATAATTGGAATTCCATAGATATAATTATAGGTAGCAATTCAATACAATAATTTAAAAATTCACCATTTTATGTTGTACCGATTGGAGATAAAAATATTCAGAACATTAACATTTTTATACAAGACCAAGGAATCGAAAAAAGTGCAGAATAAAGACGAATGGCCAAGATATTAAAATGTGCAAAGAGGTTGTTGAGCAAGTTACCGTGAAACCATCATTGAATTAAGCATTTTAAGTTTCTGCTCACCTGGTACGCGCTCAACGTTCTGACATTTTCTACTGCATTTGAACAGCGGGAATTCTTTGTGTAGTTCTTTGTCAGTTGCCACTACGAATTACATTTAAATCCTGCTGGATAAAATGTTGTAAAATCCCCGCATCACAGTTTGCTTAAACTTGTCGGACTTGTGAAATTTCCTGCAGCGTTTGATTTTTCAAACGGACGTTTGGACGGCGAGGCCGGACAAATATCCGTATCAAAAACGTACTGCGCACCGCCGGATCAAATGCTTTGTTGAATGACAGCTTGTTTCCGTGTTGGACGACAACTCGAACAAAAACCTGTGACATCAGTCACCTGTCGCGCCTACACCTGTGTTGTGAACACTTTTCATTTGCTTTAAAATCCTGAAAATCCTCATGCCACAAAGATTCATAAATAACATCATTTTCCAATGAAAATTCAGGCAAAGTTACTGTGTATTTATATTCAGGCCACGTTTCCACGGTAAAGATATGGACAGTATGGAAACTAAGCCTGTTTGCGGACATAACTACCTACGCTCCGTTGAAGCAATAGGGTTGTCACTTTTAACGATATTGGTGTTGTTTTTTTTTACTTTTTTGTTCTGTAGTGATCAATCATCGAGCACCGGCTCGCGCGCGATTGCGCGGACAAGGCTCAAGGACTTTTTACACAAATACATATACATAATTATCAAACAAATAAACTACTGCTTAAAATAATCTTCCAATTGATTAAGTAATTGTTGTTATTGTATTTACATTTATTTTTAGCTGTTCTTTACTTATGAACTGAGTTTTTAAATTAAAAGTCTTTAGTTAACTACCTAAACAGCTGGAGTAGGTATAGTAATTAAAAACCCATTACATAAAAAATACCTATTGATCATTAATATCTACAAATTATTAACCGAAAAATATTTTCGTCTGCTATGACACGTTCCAAATTCTTTGTTTATTTATTATTAAATTTTGACTGCACTATCGTTTTAAGTTTTTAAGCACCCTCAAAAACCAAGAAAATGACACACATGACGAAAAAAATTATAACTGTTGCAGCTGCCATCTTGGATTCACGTTTTGATTGCACTATCGTTTTTAGCACCCTCAACTACCATGAATATGACACCCATGACGAAAAAAATGATACCTGTTGCAGCCGCCATTTTGGATTCACGTTTTGACCACACTGTCGTTTTAAGCACCCTCAAATACCATAAAAATGACACCCATGACGAAAAAAAATGATACCTGCTGCAGCCACCATCTTGGATTCACGTTTTGACTGCACTATCGTTTTTAGCACCCTAAAATACCATGAATATGACACCCATGACGAAAAAAATGATACCTGTTGCAGCCGTCATCTTGGATTCACGTTTTGACTGCACTATCGTTTTTAGCACCCTCAAATACTATGAAAATGACACCCGTGACGAAAAAAATGATATCTGTTACTGCCGCCATCTTGGATTTACGTTTTGACTGCACTATCGTTTTAAGCACCCTCGAATATCTTGAAAATGGGTGATGGGTGTCCTATGACACTTCTATCTATTATACTATCTTTGATTTTCATTTTCTACAAAACTATTACACTATCGGCTTTAAATATCCTCATAACTGCCGCATCATAGTTAAAATATAATATAGATTTATAAGTATTTATAAGATCATGAATTCATTATGATTGCGGCCTTAAATCGAATAATAACGATGATAAGTATAACAATAACAATAAATAAATCGTTCGCTCGTGGCATTTTCGGAAAAAAAATAAAATTGAACGCAACCACTCGTCTTGACACGCGTTACTGAGAGCACCGCGAGATCCCCTCGGAGCCTCGTTGGTGTGCATGTTTGTGTGAGTGAGCCGTTTCGAACGTTTGTTCGTAGTTTCCGAACTACATATATTTAAACTGTGACGTTTCCAAGAATTGAAATACCTACATAATTGTAATAAAGCCGTGTTGCGCCAATTCTACTATAAGGTCACAAAATATGTATTCGTAATTTTCTTTAAATTACAGAATACCTTACTCCATCATGCTACGATTGGCGGTATATTTTCATAATGCATACTTCAGCCAGCCATGTGTTTTGTATTCGAAGGAAAATATTATAAATCAGGGAAAATGTGAGAGAGAATTGCGGCATGTACGTGCAGACAATACTGTGTATCTCTTTACTCATATACCTATTTTTAGGGTTCCGTACCTCGAAAGGAAAAAACGGAACCCTTATAGGATCACTTTGTTGTCCGTCTGTCTGTCTGTCTGTCTGTCTGTCTGTCAAGACCCTTTATCTTAAGAACGCGTGGACGTATCAAGCTGAAATTCACATGAAATACTCGGGTCTATTGTCCCTTTAGGCTGTGAAAATATCAAGCTTCTAAGCCAAGCCAATCAAAAGATACAACCGATTATGTCGATATTTTCCACAAATTCTCGACACTCGCAAAGGAATCAAAACCTACAGGGTACTTCCCGTAAACTCAGAATCTTGAAATTTGGCATGAAGCATTGTTATATAATGCAAATATAGGAAAAATTGCGAAAATCTCATTTTTTTTGTTATATAATATAATAAAAATATTTTAATAAAATGAAACTTACTACCTTATTTCTCACGAACGAATAAAGGTACCAAATTGAAATTTATACCAAATACCTAGGTCTATTGTCCCTTTAAGCAATGAAAAAATCAAACTTCTAAGTTAACGCGATCAAAAGATACAGCAGTTTTACCGACACCTTAGACGAATTTCCGTCACACGCTAGGGAATCAAAACCTACAAGGTACTTCCCGTGAACTCAGAATCTTAAAATTCGGCACGAAGCAACGTTATATAGTACAGATAAAGGAAAAATTACGAAAATGATAAATTTGAAGTTACATAAAATATTAAAATATTATTTTTGCTTACATGACATAAAATATTTTTTTAATAATTATAAACTTACTACCTACCCTTTTTCACATGAACGCGTAGAGATATTAAAGTTTTGAATAAAAAGTGAAATTCATATCAAACACTTCTTAAATATAATGGCCTCTAAACTGTGAAAAATTTTAAATCATTCAAAGGTCATTGGGCACCTTAGTGTGAAAACCATACCCACGGCGGATACGAACGAAATATAGCACAGTATAATGATAAAGGCTCTGATTTACTATGGCATTAGTCGCATCAATGTGAACCATGGGAATCTAGAGAAAATCAGGTGTAAACATCAAATATTTTCCTCATTTCAATGGGGAATTTAAACGACCAAGTTTGACGGATTTGAGAAATCATTTCTTTGTAGTGAAAGAGTATACTCGCCGTTTATTTCCATTGTCATCAGGTCAGGATCTGATGATGGAAATCCTGAGAAATCGAGGGCAACTATCAGAAATTGTAGGCATGCATAGGATTAAAACTTGATTCTCAGATGTATGTCTGGTGATACTATCAAACAGTGAAGGTTTAGAGCTTATCTGATGATGGAGACGTGAGAAAGTCGAGAGAACTCGGTATGTTTTAGTTACGTCGTGTTTGGGCTTATATTATTCGTATTGACGAGAACTTTTCACAAAAGTTAAAAATAAAAACTTTTTACAAAAAAAAAAAAACAACTTCTAAAACAACAAGAAAACTGTTTATATGCATCGGTCTAGATCTCGGTGGTTAAATAAATATAGATGCATCCTCTAGACACCGACTTCTAAACCGATGCACCTAACATCTTTTTAATTTATTTCTTGCTTTTGTTTTCTTGTTGCTTTTTTATATGTTTGAAGTTGGATTTGTTTGTAAAATGCTACAAAATAAAATAATGCCGACTTTATAAAACAAAGAAAGGGACAGAATTACACTTTTGTCAAGGCTCTAGAAACGTAAAGCCAGCCCCGAATCCTACTCTCTAGAAGTCGTTGTTACAATTCGACAGCTACAAGTCGTCAGGCGGTTTCGAAAAAAACCTGAAACTGGGGCTCTTTAGGTGATTAATCCCTCAAAAATAAAAAATCCCATTCCTGCAATGGCTGCTTTAACCCAAGTTAGTAGTGAATTCTCATCACCTAAAATAAAATAAGCTCCAACACAAGGTTACGTTATAAATTGTAAAGGAGTTCCCATAACTATATCTGATCTTAGCTGTCGATCCCACAATTGCAGTCAAACCTATCTTTGTGGAAAGTCTTCGCCAATACGAATAAAATAAGCCCAAACACGTGGTAGTTGCAACATACCGTTCGGGAGTTCCCTTGACTCTCTGTAGTCTCCATAATCAAATCAGCTCCAAACCTTCACTGTTTACCAGTACCCTCAAAAATACACTCACATGTCTGGTTATGACTCGATGCGTGCCTACAATATTCAAGTGTTGCCCTCGATTTCTCAGGGTTTCCAGATCCTCATCATATCCTGGTCATCCGGATTGGCACCTTCCTTCTTTATGAAATGTCTTTAACAATAAAAACTAGCATTGCAACCTGTACAATCCTCTGAAACTGCTTGTCTTTTATATTTTTCAAACGATCCTGGACATTCGTCTCCATGGAATTTTAATAAAATATTCAAAGAAACGTCATACCATTCTCCACGATTTAAAACTACTTTGATTCATGTCCGCCACTTTTTACAAAGCGGGTCAGATATGCCCCATGACCTTTAAGACATAATTAGTTATTTTCAATCAGATTTCTGAATGATGACTATCCCACCAAAAACATTAAATGTAAAAAAAGCCAATCCTCTACGCAATTCCTCCACCGTAAAAAGTTTTGAGATCGCATAGAAGCCAAGTCCTGTTCAACTTTATTTGTAATAATAAATCAATATTTTGTGACTATATCAATAGTTTTGTTCACATTACAATAATATTGACTTGGCCATGAGCACAATAAACTACAAATATAATACAGCATATCTTGGAGAGGGGAAAGTCAAACATGAAGTTTAATATTACAGAATTAAATACTTTTAGTTTATTTAATTGTTATTAAATGACCGTCAGTCAGTATCATCCAACATCAATGAACTGCACATGTACTATGGCTTATGTTTAGTCCATGGTGATCTCAAATTCCAATCAGTCCATAATCAGTCCAATCGTAAAATCATGTCCATATAGAATTTATCAATTCAATGGTATTTACACATTATTTCAAGGAGCGACTTTTAACTTGTGCTCACGGCCAAGACAATATTATTGTAATGTGCACAAAACTATTGATATAGTCACAAAATATTGATTTATTATTACAAATAAAGTTGAACAGGACTTGGCTTCTATGCGATCTCAAAACTTTTTACGGTGGAGGAATTGCGTAGAGGATTGGCTTTTTTTACATTTAATGTTTTTGGTGGGATCTAATTTATTTTTTGTAGGTCTCTTTCTTCTCTAAGTATAGGTATAACAAATTAAATTAACTTACATGCAACTAACTAAATATGTACACAACATATTTTTTTAAATAAACTAAAAAATTTCAAAATTGTCGAATTTTTTAATCGAATATCTTTAAGAATGAAAGAGATTTATTTCAGAGGTAGATGGCGCTATCACATGAAATTTGTTTTTTTTTTTAGAACTACTTATACTAAGCTATATAACGAAACCATAGCGCGATTTAGACCAGGACAACGCCATCTATCGTGCGAGCATGCAGTATTTGTCGCACTGCATTAATATGAAAGATTTTATCATTATTCATTTCATTTTAACCTAGCTTAAACATAATAACAATACACCACACTACGTAACAATAAAACAAATAGTAACATTTTGTACATAAATAAATAACAAAGTTATCAATGCAGTCAAAATTTATACACAATGTTCTTGAAAAAACGCAAATATAAATTTGTTTCCTATTTTTTTATTAAGTTTTAAGGTTTTTATAATTTTCCTTTTATATGTAGCTAATAACCTATCTTGGTGCCAAATTTGAAGGTTCTAAGTTTGCTAGAAGTACCTTAGACTTTTGATGATCGGTCAGTGAGTCAGTGACAAAATGGTGTAACTTTGATCGCTCATAGCTCGTAAACTATTTATTCAAATGTCTTGTAATTTTGAGACTGAGCTTGTTCTAATACTTACTCTTGGTCATCGAAAACCTAAACTCCTAGCTTTGTTCACATGGAAGATACAGGGGGCTGAAATAGCCGCGAAACGCTTCGAGAAAAGATGGTACGGCCGTGCCCGCTTTGCTCGAGTCTTGGCTGGGGCACTGCCGTGCCCTCAAATAAAATGTTGTATATAAATAACTTCAATAAAATAACTTTTACAAGGTACTGGCCTACTATTTTTAACCGACTTCCCAAAAAGGAGGAGGTTATCAATTCGGCCGGTATGTTTTTTTTTTTTTTTTTTTTTTTCTATGTATGTACATCGATTACTCCGAGGTTTATGGACCGATTTACGTGATTCTTTTTTTGTTCGACTCGGAATAGCTGCCAGTTGGTCCCATAGTCATCAGGTCAGGATCTGATGATGGAAACCCTGAGAAATCGAGGGCAACCTTCGAAAGTTGTAGGCATACATAGGGTAAAAACTTGATACTCAGGTGTACGCCTAAAAGCACTATTCAACAGTGAAGATTTGGAGCTGATCTGATGATGGAAACCAGAGAGGGTCGAGGGAACTCGACAACTGAATATGTAAACTACCTCGTGTTTGGGCTTAAATTATTTGTATTGACAAGACCTTTGCAACAGTGAAGGTTTGAAGCTGACCTGATGATGGAGACCAGAGAAAGTCGAGGGAACTCGACAACTGAATATGTAAAATACCTCGTATTTGGACTTATATTCTTTGTATTGATGAGAACTTCCCACTTGTATGGATAGTGACAACTATACGTATCACTGAAAAGCTTTAAATAAAAAACTTTTTTACAAAAAAATTAAACCGACTTCCCAAAACACTAAAAAGCAAAAAAAAAAACTATTTTTAGGTGCATCGGCCTAGAAGTCGGTGGCAAAATTAACTTAGTAACATCCATTAGACACCGAATTCTAGGCCGATGCACCTAAAAATAGTTTTTTTTTTTGCTTTTTAGTGTTTTGGGAAGTCGGTTTATAGTTATATTATAAAATAAAAAATATTAACTATTTTGACTCTCACGAAATTACCATAACTATGATTGTTCTAAACTGAACGGTTGGCGCAAAACTCACTTTTTATCTATACAGCATTTGTACGGAACCCTCGGTGCGCGAGTCCGACTCGCACTTGGCCGGTTTATTTATTTTTTCTTATGATCGTTAAATTTGTGCCACGGTGATTAACTCTGGCCAATCTTCTTTGCCGTGGACTTCGAAATCTCAGCCGTAGCATTGCCATCTGCGATTTTCCTACATCGGCAATCTTAGATTGACAGACGTTTAAGCCCAAAAGACAGTCTATTCTATAAAGTGCAATGGTTTATAGATATCAAGTTGTGTGCAAAACAAAATAACATTTCCCCAAATTAATTCTCTTCTGATGAATGTACACCGATAAGCTGAATAAATAAATTCAGTATCAGGGGTGGGTAATATGAGTTAGTGGCGCATTCCTCTCAAATCAACAGTCAAAGGGCACGAAATCCCCTCGTATGAAGTTTGTCGGAGATCGCGAGCCCCATGTTATGTGATGTACAACATCGTGAAAGATTAAAAGCATAATATTACGTGACACACATCCGAACACAATTCCACGAGAGCTTCTTCTAATACGAATGCTATTATGTACTTCTCGGTGCGGAATAATATTTATGTTTGCTTTTACCCGTATTGCACTAAAATATTTGTGGGAGCCAAATCGCGCCTGTGCTCTCGTGTTTACTCTGAAGGTTATCAATAAATAAAACCAACCTTTTTTATGAGACTTTATGCAATACATAGTTTCAGTTCGAAGTATGTACGTGATGTTGTACCGTGTTATAAACCCAAAAAATAGTAATGGATGTTATCGATGTGTAATGGAACAGGCTCGATTAAATAAGGCTAAGTGGTCACGTGCTAAACGTTCTCACCATTACATTAATGTATTAGGGTTCCAGAAAGACGAAGTAGAGTCTTTATCTTACGATAGCGAACAAATTGCTGACGCCCACCATGCTTACAGAAAGAAGATATCTTATTTACAAGCCATTAAAGGTTACTCGCAGCAGTGTATCCTAGCCCCTGGAATTTGTTTGTTTAGGGCCGGGACACAAGTACATCTGAATATTTAGGCAGCAGTAACACAGCATGAGATACGAGTGAAGTTAGTTGATTTATCGACAAAGTTGCCACTGCGGACGCCGGTTCATTAATTTACGGCAGACGCCCGCTTTTCACTTAGCATGGAAGTTTTTTTTTTTTAAATTTAGATCTAATGATACCGCACTTATTTGCCACACTCTATAACCATTTCAGTTATGTAAGTCATTATTTTTATTAATATGCCACATAGCATTGCAGAGACTTCAAACTTAATGACTAAATGTAAACAAAAAACTTTTCATAACTTTACCTACAAGCGAATTCAGAATTCGTACCGAAATACATAATGTCTAAACAATAAGTAGCACTCATTAAGAATTCATTAAGAACGCGATGAGACCTACAAGTAATTATGGTTTGGAGTTGTTGTTGCCTCATATTTTATATTATTCCAAATGAGGGTGCTCCGGTAGAATACTTGAATATTTCATTGTTCCACTCTCTTCATGATTCCTTGGTACATATTTAACGAGAGCCGCCATGTTTAACGTCTCGAGTAAGAAATGGCGCTGTAAAAAGCATGTCATGGTAAAGTCTCTCAATGGGCTTTAATTGAAACAAGAATTTATTTTTGATATCTTAATGGTGCCGTAATAAGGGTTCAAATTACCATTTGACGCTGATTATACACCAGCAAGTTACAACGCCATAGAAGATAACGACAGACGAAAATTCTTGATGGGATTTTAGGTATATAATTGAACATTTTGAAGTTTTATTGAAGTCGTCTTAAACGCTTAAGGTAGATATAAATGTGTCTGCAGTTTCCTGGAAGGTGACCCGAGAGATTAATACGATTATTCTTGTGAAAGAATCAATGTCGAGCAATTGGCTGGTATCGCACCTACGACGCCGCGTCGTCGTCGCGAGCGGATGACACAGGCTCAGCGATATTTAAATTCACTCCAACAGGATTTTAATGGACTCCGGCCAAATCGGTGTTTTGGGAGTTCTTACTTAGATTATGAATAAAACATTGTGTCTAGGGTGGCGGGGAGAGGGGTAGCCGACTGCCGGAAGCGACAGTACCCCGTGTTCCCAACTTAAGAATTATCAGAAATGAACCAAAATATTAAGCAACTTGGAGCCGATAATATTTTAAAATAACACTCAAGATCGTGATTTAGGGAAATTTTATGGAAACTTTGTGAAGTAATGTAATCACCAAATGACGGCTAATTGTGTACGTACTTTGTGAGCTTTCTCTGACGTTACAAAGGAAAGGGTGATCGGGGGAAGTCGAAATAACGGTTAACTTTAGATTTATCGTAATTAATGCGAATGAAAATATCCATGATTAATGAGTAATTACTCAATAGTAGGTACCGGTGAGGCTGTCCACTGGTGTGGCTGTGTCGCCGGCCACTCGCGCCCACTGCCTACTCTTTGTGTGTGCGACAAAAGGGTTGCCCTCCATTAGCACACCCACTTGCGACTATCTCCGGTGTTTTCTTTTCATTTCCCATTACTTCCAACCCTTTCGCTCGAGCTCTATATCCAGCGTTTTAGGTAATTGCTCTGACGGACCGTAAACACGTCACGTACACGTTATTGTTATGAGAGGTCTCTTAATTTTATTCATAGCAAATTTTCCTTAAATGTTGTTAATTTATGCTTAAGTATATGCACGTACTTTAAATTAGTTTGCACTATTTTAGGTGGTGACCCAATTTATGTTGTTGGCTAAATATGGCGGAACATGGAATTCAACTACAGCACGATTGTGCCGCGGGCGGTTTACTTTGTCAGCTGAACTCGCCATCTATCTAGTACGCTGGTCTCGTTTTGGACTGAACATTTTGTCTGAATTATAGACTACGTCGTTAATAAAATAGTTTAATTCAGGAAAATGGCTTTAGCTATCTTTCCCTAGTGACAAACAATATTTGTTTGCGTTCCAGGTATAATAAAGTTCAAAATAATTAACCATCGACAATTATTATAGCCGACCGATCAAAAATCCTAGTAGCTAACACAATTAGGGAGCTGTTTCCAGTCCAGACTGGAGCAAACAAATATTATCGCAGAGAGGTGAGGCGGCGGGGTGGGGGGGGACGGAGGAGGGGAGAGGACTCTTCATCCCACAGTTGTGTTATGACGAGGTATTCGCGCACTTTATTGTTATTCGAGGAATGTTAACTAGTTGTCGGCAAGTTGAGCGCCGCCGTCGGCGAGCGCCGCTGGAATCTTCGCTGAATATTTCCATCATAGTTTAATCAATTATTATATTGTCTTAGTACGACTGAATACCTTGAGCATTATAAGAATGTTGACTCAACTGATTTACCTGAATTTTGACGGTGAAATATGGAGAGATAGATGGTTCGAGAATATTTTTTTAAGCTCATAGTCCTGCTATTTAAATTAATGTTATTTTAATTTTCGCTCTAGTGTGCAAAACAAACATAGCTTCACATAACATTGCTTAAAATGATATTACGACTCGATACCATGTTCTGTGAGCAAATCGTATATTTTTCATTACGGATTTTCCTAAATCTCCCCATACACTACAGGAAAGTAATTAAGGATTATATTTTTCCGACGAAGAGCTATTAGAAAAGCGAGCCGGCTCTGTCGGATCAAATGTCAAACAAATTGTTGTTACTTCCAAAAGGCATTCGAGTGATTTGACGATTTTATATCTACTCGACAGCGAGCTTGTGCTCCGGGCGGTTTCTACAGATCAAGTTCTCGGGAACTTAGTCATCTTATTTACAGCTAAATAAATTCATAATTATTCTGTTAGTGTTTTTTCTTAATGTTCAGTTACTATGTATGTAGATATCACCAACATTTTCAAATTGTTGCTATTTTGAGTTCTTTCAAACGTTATGGAGTAAATAGCTTGTTACCTTGGCCGACGTCGCGTCGCGGGGGCGCCTCGAGGCGCCGAAGTAAATAAATAGCTGACATTAGAACCGTGCTTCCGCCTCCATTTATACTGTTTACAAATGTTTGTCCCTTTGTTCGCAGTAATTGCGCTCTGCTGTTCCATGCTACCCTGGTACCCGCGTGCACCGCCTAGCAATGAACCAGAGCAATACATTTATATTTCTTATCCTTTATTTAGTTCCATGTTAGTTTGGATTTCTTCGTAACTCTTAGACGGACTATCTTGTTCGGCTCTGTACTCTAAAATCCTTTAGAAGTTTCTTAAAACAGATTGATCCATTACACGTGAATATATTTTATTGATATTTATATATCTTTGGGCATAACGGCAAATATCTACACCAACGACCAACCATCTACCCCAAACACGACTCGCTTCCTGTACGCTGATGATCTGGCCTTGACATCACAGGGATCTTTTGAGGAGGTAGAGGAAAACCTAAATAAGGCACTCGAAGACCTGAGTACCTATTACCAGGAGAACGCCCTAAAACCAAACCCCTCAAAAACTCAGTCGTGCGTATTCCACCTGCGAAACAGAGAAGCG
The DNA here is from genome assembly GCF_022581195.2 of Helicoverpa zea. Lineage (NCBI taxonomy): Eukaryota > Metazoa > Arthropoda > Insecta > Lepidoptera > Noctuidae > Helicoverpa > Helicoverpa zea. The sequence continues at coordinate 27,954 of NW_025899713.1, forward strand.
AGTCGAACCCTTAACATCCAGTGGCGAGGTGTACCTATCAGTCATTGCAAGCTACCAAAATATCTGGGTGTAACTCTTGACAGGTCGCTCACTTTCAGGAAAAACTGCGAGAATATCAAGCAGAAAGTTGCCTCCCGCAACAACCTGTTGCGAAGGCTGACGAGCACGACCTGGGGAGCCTCACCAACGGTGCTGCGAACCACTGGCCTGGCACTCTGCTACTCCGCGGGCGAATATGCGTGCCCAGTGTGGAGTCGTTCCGTTCACGCTGGGCAGGTGGATGTAGCACTGAACGAAACGTGCCGCATTATAACTGGCTGCCTCAAGCCGACCCCGTTACAAATGCTGCACCCACTGGCCGGCATTGCCCCACCAGATGTTCGCAGAAGCGTAGCCTCTGGCATCGAGAGAGCCAAACTCGAAACAGACCAACGACACCCCATGCACAATTACACCTCTGTGCCACAACGGCTTAAAAGCCGCAGGGGTTTCTACAAAACCGTTGCTCCTGTCGATGGTGAGGCCTCTCGTGCCAGACGGGATCTTTGGCGATCGAGGAGTTTACTGCCCTCCCCGTTTGTCCCGCTCTTAGAAAGTCTCCCTACTGGACACGATCTCCCGAGAAGAGTCTGGCAGTCTCTAAACAGACTCCGAACACAGGTAGGCCGGAGCAAAGATAATCGATCCAGGTGGGGTTTCGCGGGCGGGGCGGACCTTGGGTGCGAGTGCGGGGCTGCCGTGCAGACGATGTCCCACCTAATCGCATGTCCACTGTGCCCTGAAACCTGCTCGCGGGAGGACTTAATGAGCGCATCCGGCCGTGCTCTCGCTGTGGCGGAATATTGGGCTGACATAGTGTAGTCTCATATGACATGTCATCGACTCGAAAGAAGAAGAAGAAGAAGACGGCAAATATCTCAAAGATTTTAAAAGGTAAAATTCCTTGGTATGCCAAAGGAAAACCTCAAGAAAGAAAAACTTCAGCTTAACGTGATCATCACACTCGAATTTACTAGATACATAATACATTGTCAATGTTACTTCTTGTAGACGTAACTCGTCTGATTAGTTGTAAATTGTTATGTAGGCATGGATAGAAAGAAGAAAGAAAGATACTCAGAAACTCATTTTGTAGTTCACAAGGCTGATCGAATTACGAGTGTGTCGACAAAGGATCAGCATCCCAGATACATACGTCTCGTGTGTAGCGAGTACTAAGAACCCAGCACTAGTTTGTGCGGTAATCAACCTCATGAGATATTCATGAAGCTGAATAAAAAATCTCGAATTCATAAAAGAACATTAATGCGCGTGTTCCGTGATAAATCTTTAGAGCGATCAAATAGGGGTCGACATAATTAATTATGATACGATCAAAGAGAATGATAGGAATTAACCAGCTCCACAATAGTAGAAAGTGCAAATTCTAATCGAAGCGGAGGCGTTGGAGCCAGAAATGGAAATGGTAAATAATTTAGGGCGTTACTCGAAATCAAATTACGTCGCCCCGCGGCCCCACCAACTTCCACAATTGTGAATGGGAAAATATTTGCAGCTAACTCTGCGGCCGACAGTTTGATTGCGTATTGATTCTGCTCGTCTTTACGACGACTGCCGAATCTGCCTTGAGTCCTAGTCCACGCCAACCCTTGTATGAATAATTAAAAGGCTCATCATTTTCCTTTGGGTGATTCTGCTGGTAATAAACTACCTCCCGGATTCTGTATAATGGCCTATGCTCGGATTTGATAATAATCCTGATACTGTTTCATTTGTGATTTCTCCTAATACTCTTGAAATACGACTGTAGACAATATTGTTTACTTAAAATATTTATTTAATATACTGCAGGATGAACCTGACAGGAAATAGAATAATAATAACATATTGAACCCCAGAGTTATAAGAAGACCAACATCATATCTGAATTTGTTTGGGTCATTGCATAATTATACTACACAAAAGTAAGGGTCGATGGGTTGCAAAAAAATCTCAATCCCGACCTCCAATCTCCGGTCAATAGATTGTTATGATGACCGGCACAAACCGAGACGCCGAGCGCCGCGGAACACCTACATAAACTTAACATAAGTTGTCAAAGTTTCCCCATGTTATATGTACATAATACATCTTGCTCGTTACGTAACCTCGGTTCTTTGTAACTATTTATCTGTTTCAAATTGAAACGGTTTTATTTAAGTGCAGTTAGTTCTCTTAGCGAGATATTCACAATCTACTCGGCAATTACAATTGTTTTTTATTTTTGTTTCAGGTAAATACACATTCAGTGCTCACTTCGTATTTATCTGTTTGGTAATGTATTACTCAGCGGGTTGCAGGTACTGTTATCGATCGGCTTTGTTTCGTCAAACTTGTAAAAAAACGGTTGTCTGTAAAGTCGGTTTACTGACGATAGTCGAACGTGACAACGTCATAAGAAATTGATCGTCAGATGTCGAACGTTGCCGAACGCGGAGGCCGATCGTGCCTCTTTGTTGCTCGTTGCGTGCTCTCGCTTGCACTTCAAACCTTAAACGGAACGCCTCAGAGTGAGGTAACGCCGCATGAGTCATGTTTTTTCGTGCGTGCAGCCGGCTCCATCGATTTATAAGACGTTGTCACGTCAAAAGAAAAATATATTTTATAAAAATTGGTGTCAATTAAATTGGCCCGAAGTGTTTCGTCGTCAACCGCAGCTAAGAACCAATCCCGAGTGACGGCTATGACGCGATGCGCTGCGGGCCAATCACCGCTTTACCGCCGCCCCCGCGCTCCCTTCATACCACCAAAGGGACCCAATAAATCACTTCTGCGCAGGTGAAAGTCAGGGCTCGACTTCCGTGCCGGTAACTGTACTTAACTAGCAAACGACAAGTCAGTACATGAACGCGCGATTGATTATTTAAAATGTGTAGGTAGTTATAAAAAGTAATCTCGTAATCGTGATTGCAACTACAATTTGTAGTTAGTAATCAAATTTTTTAACTACTTTTTACGATTATTTAATGTAATTTGCAGTTTTGATTACTAACTACAATATGTAGTTGTAGTTAGTAATCAGTAGTTAGATTTCATTTTGCCCAACACTGGCTATGCTCCATAATTATTTCGATCGAATAGTAAAGCAATTGATTTTTTACTCATCGTGAAATAGTTCTATTACCTTATTATTATAGTTTTGTTATAGCATAACCTACAATCGCTGCACTAGCGGACTGATGCTATTTATTTTAATTATGAAAGCACGAATATTCGACAATATATCACTGAACATATATTTAATATCGAAAGAATCATATATTCATATACGATAAAGGTATTATCGTCGCAATTATCGTTGCTATAAACAATTTACACCACATTCACTTTTCACTGCACTTCATACTTGACGAAAATATGTAAATATATTATTGAATAGCAGCTGTTTACGCGGACGCATCGCTCACTCAAGTGGGAGAGAGACAGATGTCGAACGCTGCCGAACGCGTAGGCCGATTGTGCGATGGAACGCCTCAGAGCGAGGTAACGCCTCAGAGCGAGGTAACGCCGCATGAGTCATGTTTTTTCGTGCGTGCAGCCGGCTCCATCGATTTATAAGACGTTGTCACGTCAAAATAACGTTAGGCGTGAACATGCTGGTACTAACTTGCAGCTAGTTTTGCTGTAGCCAAAACGAAAATACATATCAGGTGTGAGAGCGGACGTACGCAGTTACTTCCTAAGTGCAAGCCGGCGAGTTTTATTTGTCGAACAAATTGGAAAAAGCCCCGGCGAGCGAGCGCTGTGACGAGTGTTTATTAACTGACCTCGAGTGGGTCCCTTTCTCCCGCCGCCAAGGACCTGTGTCCACCGACGACTGAGTGGCTCCACTTGATTCGCCAGCTCGCTATAACGTGTGGGTTAAATCATTGTTTACCCAACGTTTTCCTACTTCATCCCGGATATTAGGTACCTGATGAGACGTGCATGCTTTCTTCTAATCAGATCATCCCTCAGTGGACGCGCTCGTCCGTAATAAAGCCATTTGAATTGTTAATTCGTTACCAGCAACTAGGAGCTCAATAGTCCGTGTGTTATGTAATACAATTTGTAATGGATCGTTACAATCGACTTTGTTTCAAGCCAGTGGCTGGGTACTTTGGCATCCCGCCACTAGTGGCCTCGTCTCGAGAGAACTGTAGCCAGGGCTAACACACCGTTCTCTTTGGGAACAGTACAACTAAGTGAAAAGGGACGAGATTGATGACATTCCTTATCTCCATGGAGTTTTGTGGAGTTTTTCCTCAATCTCCATAAAACAGGGATTGTTTATCATAGTTTATTTGACACGCATTTGTATTCGTTTTTGCATTACAAATAGGACGGTGAATGGAATTGCATTGCATTGTTAATGATGTGTGAAAAAGCTTTTGTGTCGCTGCATCGCCGCTGGAGTGGATTGTTTGTTACGCCGCGATTGTGTTGACGCGACAAGTATTTGCATCGCGTGTTGTGAGTTACGTTATGAATGCGCACTTAGTGCTTCTGTCACATTTGCACAAAACAACTATCACTTAAATGGTTGCAGTTCATCTTATCTTAGAAACACTTTAACTTACGTTAGCCTGCTCCAGTACACAATATTAGAATATTAATATTTGATATAGATTCAACTATTGCGCCCGTATCTTGGCAATTAAAATCGGATTGCAATATTACGGGACTATTGAAATTAAAGTCCTACTCCAAAATTAAATACCCAGCTTATTTGAAGTCACTGCTTCAAGAATGAATCTTACTGCTGTTAGCTTTGAGTTCATTTTATTGTGCCACGAGGTATCATTTTGGCATAATTTCGCGTCTTCGGTAGAAAGTAGCTAAGGAGAGAGTGTAACAACTGGTTTGTATTTTGCGTAAGTAAATATCAAATATTGGTATATTGATATGTGGTGGCCTAGTGGGCAAAGAACCAACCTCTCGAGTATGAGGGCGCGGGTTCGATTCCAGGTCAGGCAAGTACCAATGCAACTTTTCTAAGTTTGTATGTACTTTCTAAGTATATCTTAGACACCAATGACTGTGTTTCGGATGGCACGTTAAACTGTAGGTCCCGGCTGTCATTGAACATCCTTGGCAGTCGTTACGGGTAGTCAGAAGCCAGTAAGTCTGACACCAGTCTAGCCAAGGGGTATTGGGTTGCCCGGGTAACTGGGTTGAGGAGGTCAGGCAGGGCAGTCGCTCCTTGTAAAGCACTAGTACTCAGCTACATCCGGTTAGACTGGAAGCCGACCCCAACATAGTTTGGGAAAAAGGCTCGGAGGATGATGAAATATCAAATATTTTATAAGGATGTTTATTGTTTACGTATTTGGCTGATGGTAATTAATGTTTTAACGTATGTGGCCGTTGGTAGGCTGGTAGTCAGGCTGGCCGACAGGTAGGTAGGTAGGGGTCCAAATAAAGTACACAATTTGGTAGAAATTGAGACTTTATTTAAGCCAACTTCTGTTGCCCTAAACACGAATAGATCTCGAGGTAGAAGGTACACTGGGAACACTGGCCTGAACCGTGGTGTAGCTCCGACGACGGCCCAGCTCCTTCCCAGGTTGCACTTCCAGGTCTCCAGCAGGACCCAGGTAGTTCCAGACAGGATCAGGTCTGGTCTTTCACTCGCCGCCAGGTAGAACGTTGCGTAGCGAGGGTTTAAAGTAGAATGTAAAAACTCGAACGTAGAAAATCCAACGTAGAAATCCAACGTAGAAATAAATCCTGGAAGCGCAGAGACAAGGCTAGCATTAGCAGAGCTTGGGCCACGTTGCCGGGTCCAAAGGTCACAGTGTCCCAGCAAACAAAGTGAACAAAGAACAGCTGCTTTAGATAGAAATTTAGTAAGAAGAACACCTTACAATAGTATTTAAGCAATGCATGGAAACTTACCCCAGCGGGATTTCCGATTATAATTTGTCTAGCACAAATATGTAGGAATTAGGCAGGTACACAATAATTGTAGGTCTACTAAAAAAACGTGTGACACAGCCGTCACGTCTGATGCAATTTGGTCGTCTCCTGCGTCTCGGCCCCGAATGCACTCGAGGCACCACCGTCGCGCGCGGCGAAACCAGTTCACCCGTTTAGAGATGCGTAGGCGCAATAGTTACGAGGACCTTTGTGTAAATAATTAATATTGGGTTCCGTATATGAATTATGTTAATTTTAATATATTATAATTTTTTATTTCATTTATTTTAGTTTACTTTAGGTGTTTTATTAATTTTAGAATAAATCTATTGTAATTATTTGTATTTTTTTTTAATTTCTAACCTATTCTTAGAGCTAGGAAAGTACAACGTTACACGTAATTAACGTTTATATACGAAGTTCTTTTGACAGCCGTATCATATCTCTTCTGCCGACTCCGGTATAAATTATATTGTTCATTGCTGATAAAAATATGTATGTGGTCATTGCTTCATGAAACTCGTCCTTAACATGTTCTGCCCTCACATCAAAAGTAATTAAATATTTCGTTTAATTGTTTAAGGGAACAAATAAAATGACCACCATAAAATGCTTTGATACCCTAAGTTTTGTAACCAAAAATATCTACTGAACACCAGAAAAATAAAGTCTAAAAATGTAATAGTGCCAGCTATTTTAGTCACGACTCCACTTTAAATTGTATTCGACCACCAAATTTAGTAAATGATCACTAACTCTTGACGACCAAATTAATGTATTATTTTTGCCTAAATAAGTCACTGTGATCGCCATAAAAGGTAGGCTTATTACCAAATAAAGTATTATAATGCCATATTAAGTTATGTGTCCGGCTTGCAATGCATGCGCTATCAAAATATGCACCCCTCCCACCGCACCGCGAACGCCGCGCTGTGCCCGCCCGGACACGATCCCCAGTCAGTCAGTCTAAGAAAAGATGGATGGATTGCTTGAAAGATGATGTGAATAGGAAGGGAGTGAGTGTCAGTATGACGAGTGACAGGGGAAAATGGAAGAAAATGACATATTGCGCCGACCCCAAGTAAAATTGGGAACAGGGCAGGAGAAAGAAGAAGAAGAATGTGTTTCTCAATACACTCTCTCGAAAACACACTCTTATCGCACTGTTTAGAGGCATGCAATAGACAATTTTCAGCCCTAGTGCCCTAGTTATTACATTTATTGTATCAGGCCGAACTGATTTTTTTGGAGTCAGTTTACTTAAACAGGATAGCAAGATGTAAAAACTTTGATTATCATTTTATATTAAAACGCTGGTATAATTTTGATGATCATTTACTACTTTTGGTGATCATTTACTACTTTTGGGATAACAATGATTTATTTGGACTCATTTTGCTTAAATAGGATAGCAGAATTTAAAAACTTTGGTTATAATCTTACTTTAAAATGGTGGTTTAATTTTGGTGATCATTTACTATTTTTGGCTTACGCATGATTTATTTTGGAGTAATTTTATTTAAATAGGATAGCAAAGTGTTAAAACTTTGGTTATAATTTTACATTAAAATGCGAGTTTCATTTTGGTGATCATTTACTATTTTTGTCTGCTATTTGTTACTAATGTAGGTGAAAACTACTTAAATTGGGTAACCAGCCTTAGTTCTAAAGAATCTCAGCAGATTCTGCAAACATTTTTAGGCGCAAATCGAATGCAAACGAAAAAATGGAAATTTGCCTAGAGGCTCGGTAAGTTAGCTGAATTGAGTAAAATTCACAAACGGTACAAAACTCCGTTCAGTTTTCATACCGGCGATTGTCCAATTTGGCAAGTTTTAACCGGCGCTACCAGGGCAGCAGCAGTGCACTGCAAATTGAATCTTGGCGTCGGCTCGTAGTTATTTTGGCGGCTTGCCTGAGCCTCCCTGCGTCACGGGCTTAGGATCCCAGGCGCTCCTGACATTCACTTATCTGACACAGTAAGCGTAAGTCGTAGGAGATTCACTGAATTTCAGTTGTAAGCTATTTTAAATACCATTCCTTATTAAATTGACTGATATTTGCGCTTTTTATGTTTTGCAAACTCCTAAACTTCGTAGTTGTTTTTCACATACTAAAAAATTAAAAGCATGAGCGTCAAATATGATGTGAAAATTGTTTAGCAAAATGTAGAGCGTATTTCTAGTGGTACGCTAGCAGAGATTAAACTTGACAGGCTGATTTGGTCTAAATGAAATTAGGTTAGCTGAAAACGTCGTTTCAGTGGGACGCTTAATTCGCGCCGCTGATTTTTAGATATTCAGTTAATTAATACTTGTCTCGTGGTAAAATAACTTTATTTATGAAATATCCATGTAAACATTTTATTTTATAACTTCGTGACTTTTCAGTGATTTTGGACATACTTCAACTATTTTAGAAGTAATGAAATATTTTGTAAAAGTTTTTCTCTACTACAATTAGGACAACCTTTTTCAACAAATTAAAAGTATTTTTTGATGTTTATTCTTTTCAATGTATTGTTACGTAGCAAATTCCCGGGATGGTCGTCATCAGTCAAGGTGTCCCGTTGTAATTGAGGAACGGTTCGCTTGATGGATTGCCATCACTAACTCCACCACTTTATGGTGTTCCGAGTATTAATAATCATTACTTTAATATTTCCTTTCATCTTTCAAACATGTCTCAATACTGAGGGCGGTGAATGGGAGAATATTAAAACTTTTCACTGCAATTTTCTTTTAGCTTAGGAATATTATATCGATACCAGGAAGGCATAGCGTGGCGGGAGGTGATGCTAAGTTTTCATTAGCGCCTAGTAGGCGGCGCTCACGTCGCGCACCATATTGCGAAACTTTCCTTAATTGACATTCACAACAGTAACTGTCGCCTTAGAGGCGCGCACGGCTCCTTCTCGTTATGATGCCTTAATTACCTTTTGTTCGTGACACGTATTTAGTTGTAAACAACTGCACTACAAACATAATTAGCTACTTGTTTGCCTGCGTTAGCACCGTCGGGAAAAAGACATGTAATACTAAATGTGTTGTGAGAAGACCACGACAACAGCTTTGCATCACAACACTCATTTAGCTTTTCAAAGGATTAGCCTGCAAACAACAGCTTAAATCGTTTGACTCGTTCCAAACTCGTTAACAAATTGTTATGATTGTGGGAGGAACGACAAAAAATCTTATAGGTACTGGGTTTATGTAGTAAATGACCTGATGCAGTGTGTAGTGACGAGTGAGAATTGACAAAAGTAGTGACCCGGTCGTCAGCAAGCGGTGTGATTGACGAGGCTCGGGCTGCGGGGCTGTGCCACTTTGTCTTAATTCTTTTTTTGTGCGCGCTGTCTGCCATTACGATTGTTTGTTTGTTAGTAGAGGAGCGCACTTTTTGTTCCTCACTGGGTTATTGAAGGATTGTGTGACGCCCCTGGTTTATTGCGACACTACCGAGCAAATACTCCCGTTGTCAAGTTACCAGAATTTGAATGGTTGTCATTGTCTGTGCATTAGATGTTTCCTTGTATGTTGTTATTCATGTAGAATTAATTTCGGTGTTCTAGCAGTAAAATAATACTATAGCTACAAAACATACGAGTCGAGTATTCACAAGCTCAATATAATTGCTGTGTGATGCGGTACCCACCGCAGTATAGCTCTATGCGCACAAGATAAATCTAGCCAAATGAACCGCCAGACAGCGCCGTGAAACGTGCCCGTCCAAGCTCCAGTCTGAATCCACTATTGAACGATTGACAGGAATTTATTGAGATAGAACAAACTGTACTATAAAGCTCCCATTCCGATTCACTGTAGAGTAAGTTTGTCTGCAGCATGTAGTTATAAATACTATTCCAGTATTTTGGTCCTTATTTTCGCGAAGGTATCGGAGGTTCTTTGATACAAACAAACGATGGAAACCGTCCATTACTGTTTCACATCTGTGGATGTTGTCGTAAAGAGAATCTTTCGGTCTATCCATCAGGTAATGTAGTGTCATATCTTTTAGTGTCAACTGTAGTTCACTACGATAATGTGTATGGTTTGGCGCAGTCCTGTAGCGTCGAGCGGTGGACTCGCAGCAATACCATTAGTACTGGCCTGTCGCCACAGTGTGTCTGCAGGCGACGATCGATGCAAACGTCTCTCCAATACCGTCGCACACGCTAGATATAACCTCTACGTGAACAATCAACATAATAAATACTAGAAATAATCCACAACACTACGCCCTCATACAATATGTATTACTTAATACATTAAAATAATACACACATATTTATTGTGTACAGAGAAGAGGCACTTAAGCTCTTTACAACGCGAGAACAGCGCACGGCTTTTAACATTTTCTTTATAGTATCGTTACTGCACTCAAAAATCGCTTTTCAACGACGCTTAAGTAACTTTTTATCATCTTCCACACACGAGCGGTTTAATGGCGTTAAAATAAGAATACTTTATTATCGGCACCCTCGGCCTTTTATTATGTCACGAAATCTTAGCCGCTCAACTCTTCTCGTTCGCCCGGCTCGGGGATTTCACAAAAATCTCTCGTCAGCTGCGGATGTTGATAAATTGATTCATACTTATGTTGTATTGAAGTGTCGTTAGCTCCGGTGCCCCGGGAGCGCCGGGAGCGCCGGGAGCACCGGGAGCACTGGGAGCGCAACACGACAACTACGCGCGTCGACACATCTCCCACATGCTCAAACTTTTTAATGTGAAACTGCTTTCCTATGTTTCCTCGCCAACATTTTTTCCTCGAGGAGCCTGTTTTACATTTTAATCATATTTATAATATACGAGGATGTGGACCGCAAGCCAATTTATTTTGTTTGTGCCTTCTTCGTGTATTACACAAAGCCATGATTTGTTTTTATTGCCTCCGAATAAAATTGAAATAGGTAATCAAATCTCATTGTCGTCCAAAGGTAATTTTATTTATGATTCATTAGGGTCCACACAAACCAGACCTTTATCATGTGTGGTTACTAGGCGCACATAAACTACACAGAATATGATATTTATTAAAAGCACAGCTCACGAGTGGTTCGGATTATTCGCTCGGTTTTGTAACGGGTGATGAGGGTTTTTCGATGAGGGACGTGTTACGCTTTATGTTTCGTAATCTCCGCAGCGTCATAGTGTCCTGGTATCTGATCAGGTGCCTATTATAACTTATTAACACAATTAAATATTAATCTCTCTGTGGAATTGTTGTGAAAGGCATTTGGGTTAATTTGGCTTTTGTTTCACGTGGTTATTTTAAATTGGGTGAGTCAAAGAACAAGTTATTGATTCCTCTAGCTAAGGGTAATTTTGTTTCAACGATAAATTGTCTTTGCAATATTAGTGTTTTGTAAGAGAAGGTCCACTTTCCATGAAAATACTGGATAGGTAGTGAATGTTGGCACAATTTATTGCAAACTCAATCGAAACACGTCACATCTAGCGCCATTCAGGCAGACGGTGATCCATTTTGGCGTTCAATTAACGTAATGAATTCAATTACACTGAAAAGTTGCACGAAGCTTTATTTAAATTTTGTACTTTATAAAAATGTAGATTTAAGCAAACTGGAAGATGCTATTGATTAGTTTTATGTACATTGAATTTAAACAACTCTTATTGCATGTTCAGTTTTCTCGAGACAGAACAGAGGTTGTTTCTACTCAGTATTCGTGTTGCATTCAGTTCTTATTTGTATTAGAGTCTCGTTCAAGTAATATCATATCCCGAGTCGGCGTGATAAATGATCGATTTTGGCCATAAACCAACGTCGAGCATTATTTCAGAGGTCGCATCTCAGTGGGCGGCCCTCACTAATCATAGCGCGTTAACTTTCAATCAATTCTTCCAACAGAGTCGGTCCGATAAATCCGACGACTCATCATGACGCTAGCACAGCTCCATGTGACAATTTATCGAGATATGTAAGCTGGGGATTAGTTAGCCGGCACCGCCCCTCACCCCGCGCGCCCCCCCTCGCCTTCACAATGGCCAGACTCGATGCTAGATGGCATCTTTGTTCTCTCAGATTTATATTCTATCTCCAAAATCTTTAAAAAGTCCATAAGTCAATGCAGACACCGTTTTACTTGATACTCTCAGACACAATATTCCCTGAAGTGACTAACCCGTGTTGACATACGTAATATAAATAGTCGATTTCCTGTCTCTAATTTTTGGATCTAAATCCAGGAAACGAAAACTCGTGTCGAAACATCTTTCTAAGAAATACACACATACCTACATGTTACAGTCATAGCATGACTGTAAGCATGACCTAACTGAGACAACGTTCTATGTATAACATAAATATATCCTCGGTATTCATTAGATCCACACTAGAATTATACTCGTCCATCAGAATCGATATGAATTCGTGGAACAACGAGATTAAATCACAAATATGAAGTGCGAATGGTATATACGTGGGCGGTCTAGCCGCGGCCAGTGTGCGAAATCACTAGCTGATCCTATTACAAGTGCGCTTAGTCCGTGACAGTGGCGTGTAGTGCTATAATCCTTGACAACACAACGCCACTAATTTTGATGAATGCCCGCTCCGATCTGCGGCCTACAACAATGAACTAAACTTTCAGGCGAACACCGGCCTTTCAAATAGGTCGGTTGCTTCCCTTTCTCGTTTCAGTTCAATACAAACAACAATTTGTGCGAACAATCATTTGTTAGCTTTAACATTTTTTGTTTGAGGGATCACTTGACAGCTCGTTTAACTACTGACAACATAATTACCTGTTTGTTAATAAGTGCCTGTTATTTTTGGTAACAATCATATTATTGGCTAGTAATACCATTACATGTGCAATAAGATCGTGTTGGAGTGTGACGCCTCCACTCCTGTGAGGGGGGGCAGGCGTCACGCGTCACGACCTCTGCTCTATCTTCATAAGCACGTAATTTGCGGCGACGGCCCTTTCTTTCACAATATTTTATGCAATCCATCTTAGTCCTTTACTGTCTTCTTTCTTATAAATAAGCTCCCTTAATAAGTTCAACATTAATCAAGATTTATGAACGATACTTAATCACCTGAGTTATTGGTATTTATTCATGTTAATCATTTTAATAAAATCTTTAATATTGTGATCACACGCTATTTTGGTAATGAATATTTAAATGACTTAACTGAATTAATTTACAAGTACGAGGCGGAAAGAACCGGGTCAGGGGTATCAAAGGAGTTTGCATTCATTAAATAATAAATAAGCAAAGACCGTATCAAGTGCGCTGTTTACAGCTGCTTTGCATACATTCATAATTGTTTGTTTCATAACTCTTACAGTGTTTATGTTATACGTAAGACGATTCTTTAAATCATTTTCGGAACTAAATATTGCTGGTTGAAGCTTTTCACGTCATCAAATAGTAGGAGTTGTACAAAAATATACATTATATAGAAACAAGGGCAGACGTTTGATGAATATTTCACAAAGCAGTAAGTAGACTTGTGAGAGTAATGTGACGGCCGTAAGGGATACGAATCCAAGAATTGCTCGAGCGAGCATCTTTAGATTAGCGATCCATCTTCGTCACGAAACAAGCGACTTGCAAAGAAAATGTCTTCGGAAACTTTGTAGCACGTAACTATGGGAGCGCTAACGGGCTTCATAACTTGTTTTGGTATAATAAACTTGGCGATTAAGTGTAGCCGTCTGGAGAAGCGACGCGGGCTAAGCGGCCAAGTGAAGAGGCTCTCGGGCCGAGAGGTGGAGCCCTAATTGGCCCTAGCGCTCGATGCGGCCCTCCACGCTCGAGGGCCTGCACGAGCTCTCGTGCCTGATACTCCGCTTTATATCACCGCCGCTACTTCCACACGGAGTAACGAACATGCGAGCATTTGTTCCCACTGTGTAATAATGTTGTAATTGTGAAGCACTGCTGTTGTGCATGGCTTTGTTGGCGAATTAGGGGTAAATACAATCTGCACTATTAACTATTGTAGCATTGTTGGACGTTATACTAAGCCGACTAGTTATTTCCCGACACCTAACTGGGACTTAGAGAACTACACAACGCACCCAAATATCAGAAATAGTCGCCAAACGAATGAACACATTAACTTTATAAGTCTTGTAACAAATTACACGTGTTTTGGATAATCCTGATACGCTTCCTTTTTTACCTTTGTGCTTCTAATATAACCGACTTTCCTCCTTGTATTGTACGGCAAGCAGGAAAATCATGCAATCTGCGTAGCCGCACGAGTGAGCCCTCTCCGTGAATTCCCCATAAGCTCACATGTCCAACAAATCCTAGCCATTTAGATTATGCTTATTGGCATGGGGCCGCGGCACGTCGATATGGGCACCCTTATTTGTAACGTTCTGCCAGGATAGTTTTGCGTGCGCCGGGACTGTATGACGAAGGTATAGGAGTGATATTACAACAGATTCTGCCCCGCGGGACTGCGCCCTCCAGCCTGTCCATCCGGCCGACATCAGCAGATTGTTTCCGCATGAATATTTCATTACTAATGCTATCTTATCTACCTGCGCGCTTTACGACAAATTAACGTAATGTTTTCAGAATTCGCGTACCACCCCATAGTTTATATCGCATTAGTGTCGTGTTTGTAAATACCATGACATTCAATTTATTATAAGCCAGCTTACCTTTGGCGACCCCATTTGTCATTTATTGAGATATTTTGTTGATTTTTTATTTATTACATAAACACAGTGCACGCGCTGTTTATGTAGCACTACAGTATGTACAATTAAATATAACCCTGGGTATAACAAACTTGATTAGTCTTCGTATGTGCGCGATGAGTCGGCCACTATCTGGCAGATTAACTCTCGCGACACATTAGCCGGCTAACGTCGTCGCTACAGATGTCTGCCAGCGGTTTACCCAATTTCTAACTGCGCCTCACACTTGAAGCGAAGCCCTCTTAAACTGACGTCTACTGGGCAAACTTTCAGACCGTCTTGTTAATTCATCGTCGTCTTCCGTATTTTACATGAAAGTTCAAGTTTCAAGTATATAATGCGTAAAGAAAGTCAGATAAGCATATAAACGTATGGAACTCACGTTTATGTCCATTTTGTGTTGTTAGCTTTATTTTGTCGTCAGGTAATCAAAACAGAATACAATGTACATGAGAGCTACACATGTATTACATTTTGTTTGTCCACTCGCAAAAAAGAGGAAGATTTTAATGAAGCCATTTCTTTTCTCTGTTTGGATCGACAAAATGGCGCTCGTTTGCCGCCAGTAATTGCTTCGTTACGTTTTTCGGCTGTTTGTTTTTGGAAACGTCTTTAGTTTAATTGTGCTTTGGCTGTGCTGGTGTAACTGGGTCGTGTCGGTTTACTGTTATTGCACCCCTAATGCCGGCTGACTATTATTAGTTGTTATTGCTGTTAACACACGTCGGGCCCTGGTCATCGCTATTAACCTTCCTATCATGCGTGTTTCTTATGTTTTGGCTAGATGGAATAACATAAAATAAAGCTATAATAATAAAACAAAAATGCTATTGCTCTTGAGAATATAATAGAATTTAAGTGTAATAATATTTTAAGTCGACTATGCAAACAAGTTTTTCAGACAAGGATGGTTTAAGGTCATATTAAAAGCCACTTACATTAAGTGCGAAAAAAATATATTTGAAGCAGTTATTGAACTGAGTTCAACACGCTTGAAGCACTAAATCAGTGAGGCGCTATTCATTCAGACTTAATTTAAAAATAAAGTGCTCCGTTTAACCTAAAAAGTTTTTGATTTAATTACAGGACAGTAACAGTATATTTTTTAAACAACCTCTCCCGGCGGAGTAGAACAGAGTTTTATAAAATTTATTCGTGTATTATTAGATTAAGCGCCGTTACTTTAAAAGCTCGGAGTCATTTACTTGATTGTGTTTTAATTTAATGTGAAAGCTTTGCGGGCTCGGTGACGTCACTCAAGTTGTCATAACGATGACGTGCGAGTGCGCACTGAACATTAATTCATAGAGCGAGCTTCATTACACCGTAATGACAGGGACCGCTGAGCCGCGATTACAGGGTCAGCAGATATTTCAACTCAACGCTCCAATTATTCACTCTGCTCGTGAACTTTCAATTTGCAAATAAAATTAATTGCTTCACCACTATTATGTTTGTAACTACTGATATGGATGAACAAACTCAGAGCAAAATAGGACTACGCTATACGGTATTGAATTAAAAAAGAAAGGTTCTTTTAGCAAAAAACACAGTAGCTGAGCACACACTCAATGTTTTCTAGAGAGGCTTGTACCCAACACATTCGTTAACTAGATTCATTTAATTGAGTGCAGAACACACGCCTTAGGTCCGGACGTGTTGCCTACGTGTGGGCAATCTGTCGGCTGTGGCCGGGCCGCGGACACGGACGGAGACGGATGGGATCCAATGTAATTATGCATAAGGACACGGGACTCGGGACGTCCGTGCCAGATTAATGGACCACTCTTAAATGTACCGCACTGCTCACCGACACCTCGCATCTACATGTCCCATTTCACCTCTCCAAGTTTCAAATGGACCTTCGTATTCTCGCAACCCCTTTCTGGCGATTTCAATATGTCTATTACACACAATACAAAAGTTTCTTTAAAACCTTTTTCATTTCATCAGAAGTATTATTATACAAAAAGCAGAACAAAGTTTTCATGTCAAAGCTATTTTCATTATTTATATGAATTTGCTAATGCATCAGGTTTCTTAAGTTAATTAGCAGGCGCGTTGCTGCAGTAAATAGTCTCGTTGAAAAGCTTTGATGAAATTTTGCGAAGCGAAGCGGAAAGCTTTTTAAATGTAATCCTTTAAAAACAAGCCTATTTGCCTAAGCCGCCTTTTTACTGCACCCTCAAATATTATCTGCTGTGCCCAGATCATAATCCGTGAAAGAGTGTTAGGATAATATACTTATGTATTTATATGAAAAACTTGAAAACGTTCCAACTACAATAGAAAGGAAATAACTTATACACAAGGGTGTTCTCTCAAGGAAATATGTTTGCTAAATATAGTTTTCCTGTATAGTATCTAATGTAAGGATAATCCGTCCCCAGCAGTGATTCCGATATGTCGACATATTGGCGAAATTAAAGACTGGATCGGAATAATCGATCGTCATTACATTACGGAGCAATATCCGTAACGAGGGCCGAGACAAAAAAGGGTCGATGTGAGACCTCCGGCCGCATCAGACTTATCATGACATCTCACAAGCCAACGAGGAGTCTTCCATTCTAATTTAGAGGGTCTACTGTATTTTTTATAAATCAGTAAGGTATATGTTTATTCGGTACTCCAGACCATCTTTGTCACCGATAACAAAGGTCGACGCACTTACAATGAACATTGTTGAAGCAATCGTAAAATTCTATTATTTTTATGGAGTCATTGAAATAACGAGTCTAGTTCTAATTCGGCTCGTCTCAACCCATTTTCGCCAATAACAAAAGATTTCTTCACAGTTTTCAGTCAGACAAGTACAATCAAAACATTTCGTTTCCCTCACATTTTCCTTGTGGAGAATGTGAAAACGTTCACAAAAACGAAAATCGGAGGTATTCGGATATTTGTGAGGTATTTGGTGGGCGGCGCTGGAACGCCGAGTGGCTTAGCACGACCCCGAGCTCGCTCGCCGGATTAACTCAGTAATGTGCCTCCGAGAGGACATCCGTCCTCATTACAAACACTAATGATTGAGCACGATTCTTGCCTCAGTTTGTTTGTCAGAAGCCCCACTACGAGTTTTCCTCTAATATAACCATGATCTATGTATGTAGCTAATATGCCAATAGTGTAATTGCTACTTAATCATGAGTAGGTATTGAATTCGATTCATTATCATTCCATGCGGGTGCAAAGTAAAAATAAAGTATACAAAACCCAGTTAATAACGTTTTTTTTTTGTATAATTTTATATGGATAATATTTGAATGCACATCAAATCAATTTTTTTTAATTTCACTGTTTGGTATTTATTCCCTTGCCTAAACTGTCAATGTCGCTCTAGTTGATTATGTTAACCAATGTTTGCGGAATTGCATTGTTAACATTTTGACGTTTTTGTTTGTTGCGGTAAAGCGATGTTAAATATTTGCCACAGAATTTGGACACGTTCATTGTTTCGCTTCGTAACGCATGCAGAAGTAATAACACCGGAAACGTTTCGGTTCATGAAAGAAAAATAATACAAAAACAACAACCAAATTCAGCAGCAGCCTTTACTTTTTATATTTCGCTTTTTTAATATGATCAGTTCGCCGCAACGTGTTTTGTATATTTTTCGGTTTATTTTTCTCACGGGCGCCGTGTGTTGGGCGTAGCGCGCACGTTTGCGACACTCATTCCTTTTTTCATTTTTCACACAGCTAATTTTTGCGTGGAACCAAACGTGACATGTTTATTAATAGAACACCTACGTTACTCGGCGAACTGATGTAATTACACGCGGGTTGGAAAAACTTGAATTGTTTACTTTAAGCTTGAATATTTATCGATAAGTCTTCACCGGTCTGGTTCTACTTCTATCTCCTGCGAAATTCTGTATCAGTGTGTACTAATTATTCATTTGTAGCGTAACATTACAAAAGAGAATCCTGAACCTAAATAAGTTAATATTTTTTGATAATTGCAAAAGTTTGACCGGGTTGGTTGGCCAAATTTCTCCACGCGAAGGTTCGGTTGCTGTCGTAATAATGATTCCCTTCAGAGGCACACGGTTTAATAACACTGTTGATTTTTTTGATAAGCCTTTTTAATATAAAACTTTTTGATAGGATACTGTTTGGCATTGTTTATGATATAGTCTGCAAAATTAAATGTTTATTCTTTTCATCGGAATTCTGAAGGGGTTCAGTATCATACGCATAAAAGGATTTGTAAACAAAAATCTAATTAAATTCTTTAATTTCCGACTGCCACAAAGAGGGATGCGTAAAAAAATAATACCCACAATTTTCCTGTTTTTTACATTGGAGCAATATAAAGTCATGCCAAAAATGGTCTGAACGTCGGGGACAAATTAAATTAGCATGAAAAGGAGTCGGCGACAAACGAGCTTGTGTATTTTGTGTATAACTGTGCGAGTGCCGAGCGCCTCGGCCGACACTTGATTTCATTTAGCGCCCGAATTATTATGCGCCGGCAGCGCCCGGAGACCGTCTTATCCGCTCACTGCGCAACACTATATTACATTATATCTAGCCCTATTAACTGTACTTATATACTGTACTAAATGTCCAATTGCAAGAGCACCAATCTGCCCAAGCAATAAGCCTAAGTATTTCGTGATAATAATGTGAAATCTACGTAACATTGCTACCTAATTCGAGAGAAAACAAATAAGTAAGAAAACTTTGAAATGAATCGTGGAACTGACTTCCCGTTTAAAAGTTACGACTTGGACGGAACGAGATCGTTCGTTAGTGGAAAAGAAAAGATTAATGTTGTGAAAAAAGAAAAGAACAATAAATGGGAGGTAACGTAAATAAATATATCAACGTATTGATAGCATCGCAGACATCTGTCGTGGAGGAAATTGTTTTCAAAGACGGCGGCGCGCCGGATCCGGCACGGATGCCTGCCTTCCTCGCATACAATACTCGACAAGTGGCTGATGTCTTAACTGTCGCGATCTACTCTCAAACCTACAGAAAGTGTATGTGCTTCTCATCGATTAATAAACTTGGTATTAACTAACCCATACTTAAAGAGTTCACTTAACGTGACTTTATGCTCCGAAAATACATAGTTTTGTTATTTCTTTTGCAACTCAATTACAAATTTCTCTCCGCAAATTATAATCAAAACAAACAGTCCCAATGTAGAACGAATGAATAATAAAACAGAAATAAAAAAGGTCGGAAAGGTGGATCGGAGCCAAATCGGAGCTAACAGCGAGGAAAAGTTGGCCGAAGGTGAAATGCTTCCCATACTTCTCGTATTCAATATGACCTAAGCAACTGACTGAGTTTCCGAAATGTTTCAGAAACTGTGTATCCGAAAAATTGTCGCTCAGTAATACGTGGCTTTTAAACAATAAATAAAATAATAATAAAGTAAGCCCCGCAGGGCATCTGAGGCGGATGACGGGGAGTAGCGACCCCGCGGGGCTATATATATCCGAGTGCTCCAGGGAGAGTATACTGTCTCCCATCTCCGGCCTGCCGGAGTGAAGCATGACGGGGGATAGGTCTCCCGCCTCTTGGCTTGCCATCATCGGCCGGTCAGAGTGGAGTCGCTAGAGTAGGGTTAGCAGCCCGCTCGAAGGGTAGATGCCTCGTGGTAAGTGGCGAGTGGGCCGGTGACCCACAGGGAGCGCGTGATCTGCGTTTAAAGTCCGCCGAGGTATAAATAAAGAATAACAAAGGAAAACAAAACAATTAAAATAAATATTACTAATCTAACTCCCACCAGCGATTTACACTGCGTCTCGTGGGAACTACTTCGCGCAACAGGATAAAATGTGCCAAACCAGAAACTCTTCAGCTTTAGGTAAAACATTAGAGGTAGGTAAAACAAATGAGTTGAAGAAACAAACGGCATTTCCACAAACACACACAACAATAAAATTGTGATGTCTCTGAAATGCAATTTAGTGCAATTGCTTTGTCTAAACAGGTACGGCTATTTCCATGGAAAGTTTGCATGTATACGCCACTTAATCGAATTGATTACCTACTCAAGAATATCTTCTAGTGGAGAAAAAATATAGCTTACATTTCTGAAAACCCCAGGATTATCTATTTCTATCCTATACGTTAGGTACGTCAAATAATAAAAGCAGATACGCCTACAATACAATCCAAGGTTTTAACCCATTTCTTTGAAGAACAGTATATTTTGTAAACATTTACACAGCAAGCAACAAATCCCTAGTATTTATTTTATGATGCCAAAAGAAATTATCGTTAAACTCTGTTAATAAAGCGTCAGAAACTAACGATGATTATTAAAACTTGCATTATATTAAAATTAATATTTTCGCTAAGAAGCATTTTGTAGTTATTTTGATGCTCAATTTGAAAATTTGCAATCTCTGCATCGCAGAGTTATAATCATGTTGATATTCAACTACTAAAATAGATTACTCACTCATAGGTAAGGCAACCGTCAAAAACTTACTGTAAACTTGGTATGCTATAGGTAGAACGGTAGCATACTTTCTTGTAGGCATCAACTTGATCTTTGGATACACTAGTCACTAGACTAGACTATAGACACCTATCAGAGGGCTACTAATTTAATTTATTCAGATGAGTAGGTACCCAACTTAGTGATTTTAATAAATTCACAACATTTTTTTCAAGATATGAGGAAAACGTTTGTTATTATTAACTTTGCGGTTTGAATTATATTTAGCCCAACGGATGACGGATAAGCTTTGCTCGTATTAATGCTACCTAAAATCCAAAATTAATTCTGTATTTAAATAAAAATATGTTTTCAGTGCCTCAGCCAATGTGTGTTCGCCAATTTGCAAGTGGTAAGTAAGTACCTGAACTTTAATTTGTGCAACGTACGGTCAACAAGAAAAAGTGATTATTTTGCAGTCCAAAAGAAAACGAGTAATGTGCCATAACCTTTAAGGTTATGGCACATTATAGCGGCACCGCAACAGCATGGCTCCACACCAGCATTTAAGGTGTCATTCAATTTAGAGCATTAAATCGTGTATATTATAAGATATTTTGTAATGTCAATATAAAAAAGCCAACGGCGAGCAATCAGCGTGCTTGCCGCTTCCACACAACTCGACTCGCCACCCGCGTGCTGCAAGCGAGCGGTCCTCATGCGTACAGCGCGCCGACGGCGTGCTAATTGCGCGCCGACTCCGAGCCGGCAGCGAAACAACGTCATTGCGTCGTGTTCAATCATAACATCAATCATAATCGTCTTAAAATAATATTGAGTTTGCGGTGACAGCAAGCTTACACCTCGCGGCCGGCGCCCGGCCGGCGCGCCAACGGAGCGCCAACGGCGCGCCGACGGCGAGCGGACAGCGCGTGGTTAGCGCGCTGACAGCTAGCCGTAGTCTTAATTCGAGGCGACGCCGTGCTGCTGCCGTGCTGTTGCCGTGCTGCTACAATGTGCCACAAGCTTTACTGCGATAACACTCGACTCGAGATAACACAAAATTAAACCCTCTTCACACACCAGAGATTCTATAGAAGCGAAAAAACTTCTCGCCTCATAACGTGAGGAGTTTTCGCGAAATTTCACCGAAATTCCGTGGAATTATTCACATCTGCACGCGGCGTTCGCGCGCCGCGGCCGAAAGTTAGATGAGTTTTGTCGTGATACGGCGCCGACTCTGAATAATTGGAAACAGAAACGCGGGAGAACCTGTTTGTTTTATTCGCAGCCCTACACTACCCGCCGTGTCCACTAATCTGCACCTACTTTGACTCTGTGAAGTCAAACACTGCCGCCGATACGCGCTCAGCCAGCAGACTAAAATTCAACGAAAATTCCTAGGAAATATTTGCCCAATTACATACTACTCCTCATCTTCTGTTTTGATACATATTTGGCAAGGCAATGAAGATAATATGTTGTTCATTCACCGAAAATCAACATAAGTGTAATTGAACATAATTGAAATCACCAGGAAATCAGGCACGGCATAGAGATTGCTCGCAATTTAGCAGCGGGCACGTCGTCAACCCTCGTCACGCAGCGTGGGGCCGCCCGGCCGGCGCGATGCTCGCGTCTTGTGGCCTTCTCGACACTATGCTTTATAAGTGACACAAAAACACGGAAAACTGTTTCCTGCGGCGCGTCGCGCTCACGAAATATATTTCGCGCACAATATTATGATTAATGAACGTGTATTCAGAACTCATACACGTGATAAAAGACCTACGATTAGGTACTTATTAAAGAGGAGAAGTTGGTATGTAGGAATTTGTGTTATTATATGTATGTAGGTGATGATGATGATGATGTCCTCCTAGCCGATTATCGGCTACGGCGGCTGTTCTCATGTAAGGAGATTAGCCAACTACGCAGGACATATTATAGTGCACGAGCATTTGCGCAGACACAGGTGCACTCACTATTCCTTAAGTGTCATAGCCCGATGGGACGGTAATCCGACACGACCGGAGAGAGATCAGGCGCAGGACCGACATTTACGTGCTCTCCGATGCACGGGTGTATCAATCACCAGCTTCCAGGCTCCGGGCTGCTTTGTGAAAGTCTTCTAAAACCCACAAAGCGATTTTGGCCCGACTCGGGAATCGAACCCGAGACCTCGTGCTCAGCAGCCGCACTTGCGACAGCTAGACCAACGAGGCAGTTATGTATGTAGGTATGTAGGTATTGTGCCAATCTATCAGCAGTTTGAAGTAAAGTCTAATCGGTTTTCATTTATCTTTTAATGTCATGTATATTTCCAGCGAGCCTTTCACCGGCCCCATTGAAATCGAGGGTCTTCTTTTGACAGTCCGTTCGGCGAGATTACATATTGAAGCCAGTTTTTATTAGACGTTTTTGTGAGAGGATCGTGGCCCTCATTACAAAGGTTATTAATAAGAGTCTGTAGAGAACGCCTTTATTTTATGATCTTTAAATTAATAAGTCGGCAGTTTGCAGCTCGTCTAAATGCTTCTTTTTCATTTTCGCCGCCGGCCTCGGGGTGTTTACAACGTTTTTATTACAGTTGGTATATTGCAGTCGGCTGGATCACTGACATTTAGAGCGTTCATTCAATTTGCTATTTTACAAGTAACGTTCGCGAGGTTTTATTTTAATTAAGCGTCGGTGACCCCGACGCCTATCAAAATATTTTTATTCCTCTATTTGTTATAGGATGTTCGAATATTTTAGCCAAGTATTTTAAGTAGTTTTGTAGTTTCTATTTACAGCATTTGAATCGTTTTCCATACATAAGAAAAGTTCAATTGCTTCACAAGCTCGGCCGCATTGTACAAAATTGTGTAACTCAAAGCAAATCATTTTAGTTCACTGCAGTTACCTCAACAAAGAATTTTTAATTAAGTTTCGAAACAATATAAAAGGAGAAACTATAAAAGAGCAATTTTTTGTGAGAAGAAAAAAGAAATCGCATTCCCGGGACAGTTTTGTGCAGTCCAGCGGCGCACATGCCGCGCCCGGCGCCTGCACTGCGGTATTGTTACGTGATGCTGTGCCCCTGGTACTCTCGCACACAACACTCAACAACTAATAAATATTTCGCCTTGCGAAATAAAATTCGATGCTTTAAGACATTTCAAGTTCTTAAAAATTATAATTGTTAATTCGCTCCTTGATTGTGAAGTAACTTCAGCATTGAAATATATCTATAAAAAAAACTTTACCAATAGATGCGCAATCAATAGAAAAGAACAATTTATTTCGATAACGAATTAAGAATTTACGAGGTTCTTATATCTGTTTAATTTTATTTTCAGGTAAGCATCCTGCTTTCAACTCTTCATCCGCGATCCGCGACTGAAAGGTTTTCATTCAAATTTTTTATTAAAGAATATTATTTAAAAAATATTGATCACCCCATAACTTGGGTGCCATGTTCATAAGTAGCGCCAAATGTGGCCGACATGTATAAATGAAAGTCACAAATATGCAATGAAAGTACTAGGACATCATAGATGTAGGGAGATGCATCTGCAATTTGGCAAGGGCTCCCAATCCGCACCCTCTGGCTTGTATCGCCCGAGGGGCGGCGAGGCGCCAGGGACGACGTGTGGCGTAATGGCCGCGTGATTGAATTGCCGTATCTTCACCGCTTCAGCGCTTCACCGCCCCTGGTATCTATCGAGTTAATTTAACGGGCACGCGTTAACGATATCCACTTTTATCATATTACGTGGGATGGAATATAGGTACCTATCTATACTCATAGGAAAAAAAATAAATTGAATCGCTTTTAAATTTACAAACATAAAATCTGTATATTGGGTTCAACCAAAATTTAGAGAGGGTAATGCCATTAGACTGTGCAATAACAATTGCTTTAATGTGAAGACTTTCAAGTAGCTAAAATAAAATAAATAAAGTAATACCTAATCCCACCAAAAACATTAAATGTAAAAAAAAGCCAATCCTCTACGCAATTCCTCCACCGTAAAAAGTTTTGAGATCGTATAGAAGCCAAGCCCTGTTCTACTTTATTTGTAATAATAAATCAATATTTTGTGACTATATCAATAGTTTCGTTTACTTTACAATAATATTAACTTGGCCATGAGCACAATAAACTACAAATATAATACAGCATATCTTGGAGAGGTGAAAGTCAAACATGAAGTTTAATATCACAGCATTAAATACTTTTAGTTTATTCAATTGTTACTAAATGACCGACAGTCAGTAACATCCAACATCAATGAACTAGACATGTACTATGGCGCATGTTTAGTCCATGGTGATCTCAAATTCCAATCAGTCCATAATCAGTCCAATCGTAAAATCATGGCCATATAGAATTTATCAATTCAATGGTATTTACACATTATTACAAGGAGCGACCTTTAACTGTGCTCATGGCCAAGACAGTATTATTGTAATGTGAACAAAACTATTGATATAGTCACAAAATATTGATTTATTATTACAAATAAAGTAGAACAGGGCTTGGCTTCTATACGATCTCAAAACTTTTTACGGTGGAGGAATTGCGTAGAGGATTGGCTTTTTTTTACATTTAATGTTTTTGGTGGGATCTAATTTATTTTTTGTAGGTCTCTTTCTTCTCTAAGTATAGGTATAACAAATTAAATTAACTTATATGCAACTAACTAAATATATAACAAACTAAATATGTACACCTAAAGTAGCACGAATATTTTTTAGAATAAAAGAGATTTATTTCAGAGGTAGATGACGCTATCACATGAAATTATATGATTTTTTTTTAAGTACTACTTATACTGAGCTATGTAACGAAACCATAGCGCGATTTAGACCAGGACAACGCCATATCGCCATATCGAGCGAGCATGCAGTCTTTATCGCACTGCATTAATATGAAAGATTTTATCATTATTCATTTTATTTAAACCTAGCTTTTTTATTCATATGTTGTATATATAATACATAATAACAATATACGTAACAATAAAACAAATAGTAACATTTTGTACATACATAAATAACAAAGTTATCAATGCAGTCAAAATTCATACACAATGTTCTTGAAAAACCGCAAATATAAATTTGTTTCTTATTTTTTTTATTAAGTTTTAAGGTTTTTATAATTTTCCCTTTATATGTAGCTAATAACCTATCTTGGTGCCAAATTTGAAGGTTCTAAGTTTGCTAGAAGTGCCTTAGACTTTTGATGATCGGTCAGTGAGTGAGTCAGTGACAAAATGGTGTAACTTTGATCGCTCATAACTCGTAAACTATTTATTCAAATGTCTTGTAATTTTGAGACTGAGCTTTTTCTAATACTTACTCTTGGTCATCGAAAACCTAAACACCTAGATTTGTTCACATGGAAGATACAGGGGGCTGAAATAGCCGCGAAACGCTTCGAGAAAAGATGGTACGGCCGTGCCCGCTTTGCTCGAGTCTTGGCTGGGGCACTGCCGTGCCCTCAGATTACTATTTGATTATAATAAGATAATTTGAAACGTATTCTGAAAAATTAATCTCTAAAGCTCAATTCTATTAAAATTTCTGTATAAATAGAGGTATAGCAATGAAATTCAGAAACAAATCATTGCGTTATATTGTGTGTGTTTGATCAATCCATTCCACCGGCCTGGCCATATATCTCCACAATAAAAATGTAATAAAATAAAGGCGCGGTCCACGGACATATTAATCCGGACAATGAATGGTAGGCAACGATTTGGCAGAACGGACGCGCACCGGTGAAATATAACCACTCGTAAAACTGCGCCTAAAAATTTGGACGATTCTTATCTAGTGGAGAGATGACGTAATTACCTGTCAGACAAGATCCAGACAAATAATCGCCAAGATTACAAACGGAATTAGATTTTTAAGGAGCCATTTACGGTATTGCTACGTGCTCATTTTTGTCATATTGTAGATGTGTATGAAATCACCATTAAATTAAACAGCCTCCAAGGGTGGAACGCCACGAGTATGCCTCCGTACGTCACTAGCTCTTGATCTTTATAGAGCCTCACATATACAGGGTTACTGGTAAGTAGACCGCATCCTTTCAGGAGGTGATGGTATAGGTCAATACGGACAAATTTGACCCTGGGATACACTGGGCAAAAGTTAACCCGTTTCAAGATAATCGAATTTCAAGATCAGTCGTCTAGGTACACGTATAAATTTTCCTTATTAGTCAAAAGTCTCGTTTTTGTGGATTTTTGTATGTTTTTGGATAGAGGATGAATCATTTCATAATAACAAACCATAAAACTGTACAAATCACAGAGGAAATTATAGCGAACAGGAATTACTTTTTTAGTAGATATTTTCTCAAAAATATTACTCTTCATTTTTTTGTGCAGAATACTTAAAAAACATCTACATTTATCTAGCTATCCAAAAAGCCACAAAACACACAAAAATCCGCAAAAACGAGACTTTTAACTAATAATAAAAATGTATACGTGTACCTAGACGACTTGTAAAGAAAAGATCTTAAAATTCGATTATCTTGAAACGGGTTAACTTTTGCCCAGGGTATCCCAGGGTCAAATTTGTCCGTATTGACCTATACTATCACCTCCTGAAAGGATGCGGTCTACTTACCAGTAACCCTGTATACTATAAAAAAGTTATGAAATCAGATTTAAGCAAAGCCTTTCAAAATGTTCACATAAAACAGAGTCTGAGTTTCCAGGAAATTGCAAAGAACGTTTCCCTCTGGCGACACATGAATTGTTTTCATGCAGACCTTTGTGAAGAGGTTAACTGTCCGGCAGAACAGAAGAGGGTACACACGTAACATAGCAGAGGCAATAAAATTTAAATGTAACCCTGTATTGGCCGGACGGTTAAGTCGGACAACATTAAAATTCCGTCCTGTGTGCGGCCATAAAGTTCTGGTATCACGGACGAACCACGCGTCGTGAGCTGCGAGCCGCACTGTCATATACTTTTACTAAGGTTTCAATTATCATAATATATTATTACCTAAGAATACGTATTAGTTGAAAATTAATATTTAAAATTGAACTACATAGTGCACACTCTTCAATGCTTGGGTTTGCTTTCAATTTGAAGAAGATTAATACTTATACTTTCTACGATGTCAAAGATAAGTATAGGCAAATAATCTAACAAAAATAAGAGAAACCTTCCACAATCAATGTTAACGCATCTGCATTCATATATTTTTAAGTATACACTATTTAAAATGCTCATTCATTTTGCGCGGCCGAACTACTTGGTTGTACATTTGTGTGCTTTCACCCTTTGATTAACGACGAAGTTTGGAATGAAACAACACAACTGTAAGACTTGTTACAATTTATCAGCTTAGCGCGTCGAAGCGGCGGCGGGCGGCGCGGTCCGAGCGCGCTCATCGCGGCTGCCCGCAAACACCCGAACTCCCATTTAAATCGAGCAAAGTATTTTATCAGAGTCAGGGACAGGGCCGTGCCGTGGGTGGCAACACTTCATTTAGAAAACAAAGGGTTCCCCTCGGCTGGGCGGCGCTGGTTGCCCGACGTGTCGCTCGCGGATGACAAACGTTCCTCACAGAGAGATAACGACTCTAAATCGGCGGTTTCCTCGCTGTAAGCGATAATAAACTTAAACAATATGGCTGTGCCTCTTGGTACCCACAATCAATACTACGCGTCATGACACAACGTTCGAAATATTCTTGGAATCCTCATCAGCTTCAAGTGATTGAGCTCGCATATAATTTAGTTTCCGTAACAAGGCTGCTGTTATCAATCTATGTCGGCGTCACTCTGGCCCCACACTGGCGACTCCTGGCTCCATGCTTATTTGCCGGAGAATATCTGATTGAATTTTGGGACCCAATTCAGATCTATTCGGAACATAGAACCGTTTATTTATGAGACAACTCGAAATTAGCATTTTATTTGATGCTTGTAAATACATAAATAGCCCGAACATATTCCTCTATGATATTGCAGATTAAGGTGTGCTTCAAAAACATCTGCATAATAAATAAGAAGATATTTGCAACAATTAATAAAATAAATAGTTTGATTTTAGTTTTGTACTTTTTTTGTCTGTCGTGCTACCTTTTAAGTATATGCCTAAAAATACTTTATATTTGGCGTGAAGACACATGAAAGCTATACAAATTACCTATATGTCAATGTTTGTATTTGTGGATCGTTAAGATGCGGTTGAGACCAAGAGGAATAGAAAAATCTAGCAGCATAAGTATAATCCGTTTTGGCTGCTCACTACGAACGCTGTCGGAAGCAAGTGAAATGCTTCACATAAACATTCACGATGCAAACGTTAATCTAGTTAACTACACTGATGAAAACAGATACAATTCATGAAGGAAGACAGCTTTTCAGCATTCAACACGAATGTCATTTTACTTTCCCATCGTACACATCGTACCAAATGATACTGTATTACTGTTAAAATATACAACGTACAGCGTCAGATCGACGGGCCGTGTGTTCAATAATGTTAAGTCTTTTAGCTAAAGTCACGTACAAACGCGATCGTTTAGCCTGGCGGGCCTGACCGGGCCTGACCGGGCCTGGCCGAGTCGCATCGATCATAGTCATCGACCGTCCGAGCTGATCGACTCGGCGCAATCACTCGGAAAGGCCCACATAAAACGCATTCTTTGCTAACTCGCTACTCACGAGAAATATGTGTTAGTTGTTAAATGTATTGTAACGTGGTGCTTCCTACCCGCGGTCGAAACAGGATCATTGTTAGTTGAAATATTACAGGATGTTTTGTATCGGGACGAACACTTTGTTTACATGATTTGTAACAGCCTACAGCTGATACTTTCACTGGTACAATTGCTCATTATGTAAGTTATGGAGGATAAACATTGGCATATCAGTAGCATTTACAATTTGATCACATGTGTATTTTGTTTATCTCAATATACAAATGACAAAGTCTGTGAAAACTCCCTCACATGACGCCTTATTAAAAGTGAGTGTTTATAAACTGTAATGAGTTTATCAATTATGTACAAAGCTTCAACGCAATACCTGAATAGGCATTAGATAAATGTGTACTCACTAAATATTCAGTAGTTGTCGGGCTTGCAATTAGCGCACGCATCGGATAAATATGCGCGTTAGAAAGCGAGCGGCTCGCAAACAGCGCGATGATCGCTCGCAGTCCGATGCCAGCCACGCAAATACATTACCTATGGTGGCATGGAGAATAAAATGACTAGCAGAGCTGCCATAACGGAAAATCTTCGAAGAAAGTAGCTCGGGTGAGCGGGGGACGAAGAACGAGGAACTCAAACAAGTGCGTCCACCTGTCCGCATCGTACGCATCGCACATCTTGTTTGAGTTTCTATATAAATAATACTACGATCCGTTGCGTGCGTTGCGTCCGTTGCGTACGACACCGACAAGTGGACGCTTAGCTTTAAACGCCTTCTTTGGAACTTGCCATTTTTTGTAATATCAAAAATCGTTGACGCCTGACCTACCTGCATTGTGGCAACTCCGCTCATCTTTCCTTGCTCCGTGAACGGTGGTCAATGTACGTAATGATGTACCGAGCTCTTCTGACAGGCAACAGGAGCGAGTACCTAGCAGGCAGCTAGCTACACTTCACACTGTAGTTCTAGCAACTCTGATGTATATCTCTTTGTGTAGTGAATGTATCCTTTGTGTGTGTTCATTGAAGAATTAGAAGAACATGCATGATAATATTGTTGTAAGTAGCGTGCTCACTATTGCAGTAATGATGGATGCTTTTAGTAATACTGTGGTGGAGGTTGAACAACAATAGCTAGTCAAGATGTATAAGTAAAAATTTCGATTTTCTGCGCTTAAAACCGACTGTCGTAATATGCAAATATTCAAAATGTACACAAAATTGAGAGATTATGTGTAATGTGTCGCTAGAATCAGGTTTGTGTCGAGATTTCATAAAATCCGCGTAACCTCGCGCGGCTAGAAGGGTAAGGTAAATCAATTTAGGCAGCTCGGGGTCATAAATTCGATTCCCGGAGAAGGCGACGATCCTCTCCCTTTCGGAAACCTCGGTTATATACCAATCGTCACTGACGCAAATTCAATAACTGTGGGAGATAGCCATACTTTCTGAATATTGTCAATTTATAAGGATTTAAAATTCTAATAGGCAATAGGTATATAACTATCTAGGTCACATTGTTCCATCCCAGCGTATTGATTGCAGTTGTAACATAAACTGAGGTCAATTTCACATAAATTAGCGCTCATTAACGATTTCACTGTATTTGAAATAGGAATTCTCCCTGTGCTTCACTGGGAAATAGAAATCAAATACCTAGCTGAACAATTAATGCAGAATAAGCGCTCTCATCGATATTATGATGTTGATTTAAGAACTTTTATCGTAATAAAACAATTGAACGAATCAAGCCTAAACTGAGGTCCAAAGTAAACTCGGGTTCTCTAGGGAGCGACTCAACCCATTGTGCCAGGCTTTCAAAAACTTGAAGGAGTTGAACAAAGGGCAACAAGTTACAGTACAACTCGTGACTGCATACAAAAGGCTTAAACCCTTATTCAAAATAACGCGAACACGCGCCGGCTCCCTTGTTTTGTTTTCAACTTTTGCCTCGAAACAACAAAAAATTGAAAGTATTTTCGTGGCGTCTTTAATTATAACAATAGCCGGATCCCGTTTTAAATTTTAATACGACCAAAAAACGTAAGCTTGAGTAATAATAGAATGTATTGTAAGGAATAAAATACGCGGTGGGTAATGAATAATTTTATTATTTCGCTGTCGTGTCTGAGGCGCTCTCAGTCGTCGGATTCCCATCGGGAGCCAGCGGTTCGTGGCTAATTTGTGAGCATTCGGGGGCCGGCGGGGGGGTAGCCGAGGGAGGGGAGAGGGGAGCTCCTGACTTAATACGTCTGCGGTGATGACGAGCAGCACAGGTATCGACGATACCGTCAACGAGCCTGAAAGGAAATTTATTAATATCAATGATAACAAAGATCCTTTGTTCATTCTAAAAAAAGTATTATTATTTAGGATACAAACGTATATCGAAGTGTTTGTAGGTTTATTTTGGGCATCGGTTATTTACCGTGCGCAAATAAATTTAGGCAAATAGCCCAGGCTTACGTTGTGTCGGTTTGTGAAACACGTGTCAATAACCTGACGCCTGCTTCATTTTGTGTGTGCTGTTCTTGTTTGTTACATATTCATATTTTGTAGGCTTTTCATTTGTTGTTCTGTTCTCATTTTTTTTAAATCCATACCGAGAAGTTATTTTCCAGATACATGTAACATTGTGTCTGAAATGGATAGACAAATATAAAGTCTAAACGGTTTAGTCGTCGTACATTTTAATACAATAGATGTGAACTCAAGTAGCAACGTTGTACACAGCTTATAAATTATGTTTACAAGTAGACGGCGGCAGCTTTGTGGTGCCATCCGAAGCTTGTTTGTGACACTAAGTTAGCATTTTGCCAGTTTTCAGCGCGTCGTGAAACAACTCAGATAACAATGTGCATGTTGCACTCGTGAACTGCACCAACTCGCTGTAACTGCACGTAAAACGACGGTCCAAATATCTTTGAATATTCGCTCTGAAGTCAATGCTACGCGCAGTTTTGAAGTGACTGAGTTTAAGTGAAGAGATTATTAAACTACATATATACAATTTTAAATGCTCGCAATGTAGTTATTGAAGCATTAAAAAGCTTAAAATGCGTATAATTATGATGTAAATGATCTCACAAAGTGATCTTCTATGACTGTGGGTGGAGCGTGTGGGTGTCATGTTGCTACGCCGTAGTCGCTTCGTAGCGTGTCTGTTATGGCATTTATTCAATCTTAAGGAAATACCGTTACATACAAACATTAGTATGTTTATATAAACTGTTACATTTATTTATTCGATATGGTTTTAATCTAATGAAAAACTATAAACATTGCGTGTTGTGATCGTAACAATAATTACTACGAAGGAGAGAAAAACAAACTTTTGTTTTGGGAAACAGTTTGTTCCTTCTAACTCGCAACATGCGGCCGTAACGACAATTGATTGACTTTGACAAGCGATCTTTTAAGTGCTTCTTACCTTCTCCCGGCTGTGTTCCCCGGGGATAACCCGGGCGCACGATACCGATCACATTAATCCTATTTGTTGTGTAAAATGATTAGATCACAGTTTTATTACCTTTGTTTTGTTACACAAGATCAGCAGAAACTCCAAACCAGAAACAAAAATGATCTGAAACACATTTTCAATCACGTTCCATTGTGTATCCTGTTTAGTTGTTCGGGTAAACATGCAAACAATCTATTTTGAGAACAAGTGTTCTGGCATTATTTTAGAACACCTGTATCAATCGATACCCTCTGGTCGCATGTTTTCCTGGTAGCCTGCCACTGACGCCCTCCGAGTATGTTCTTGTTGACAGTTTTATGAGCAATATTCTCGTCTCATCTGTATTCTGTACTGAACTTTGCTTCAACTGGTTCAAATGCTAATCAAATTCTTGTTTTTGTTCGACCGACCTTTTGCTTAATTTAGCGATCCGAAGTCCTATGTAAACTGTGTACCTACTTGGCAAATGTATTTGCTTCGGTCTCATGGGAGCCTGGTGTGTTTCCTTTGAGCTGAACCTGCCAGTTAAATGCGCGTACACGTTTCATTTGAAATCTGTGCGGAATTATTTTTTTCATATTCTGTAGAATTTAAGTTTGTTTTAAAAATACTTACCAGCTTTTATCATGTCAGAACTCGTTCATCTGTAATATCCAGTTTTATATTAACTTTGCGATTAAAATCAAGTTAATCCCACGCAGTTGAAACTTTTGTTAATTGTCGATTCTGTGGCTGGCACACAAGAAAGTTAATTCTAACTACATTAAATTTTGAAATCAGTTGTAGACTTGTAGACATCGTAGTACTTCTTAAGTACAATGGTCTCGAACACAATGGAGTAATGTTCACATTAGCGACGATTTTGGAATTCGCATCTCATAAATTGCAAATGTCGTACTTTAAATTTACGATAATGTGAATTGTTGCGAAGGAAGTCGCGATTGTCGTATCGTAAGTGGATCGCGTTCGTAACGAGACGCGCGAGATAAAGGATATGATGGCGTAATAAACACGACGCGATAGGGACGCGAGCGCGCCCGCCGCCGGAGCGGCCCGCCACGCCGCGCACTAACACTTCATAGTTTTACAGAATGATACGCTCGGGCCGAGTTTCGAAGCCTATTCCACTGATAGAATTGATCGTCGCTTTATTGATATACGTTTTCTTTATTTCGAATCAATTGAGCTGTGCGACGCTGCCGGAGGACGTGATTGAACGCTTTATTAAACAAGAAAGTCTTAAATATAACTACAAGTTTGTATAAATCCTCTGAATTGAGACTCAGTCAAACGGAATGTATTTCAGATAAACTTTTTTTTATAAAGAATCGTTCGCTTGGTGCTTTTTTGTTTTTATTCGCCGGAGCTTGTTAGCAGGATATTCAAATCGTTGCCAATCAGCGGAAATTAATTGGTTTCTTGTTTCAATATCGCGATTTTTCCCTTCATTATAGAATGTTGATTGCACGAAAAATGTTATTTCAATATTTACATTGTAATCTCATAATTGTGTTACAATTTTGTAATAAATTATCATTTCTTTTAGCTAATTACTTTATAATAGATGAGTTCTTTTGTCAAACAATCTTTATTAATATAAATTGCTTTGTAAGTGTAGATGTTGAACTCGGCTCTTACTGGTGCGCGCACAATTAATTATATAATTCTCTAGAGACATAATGCGATCCGTCAGGGCGTCGGTTTAAGTCTGGTGCGCTTCAAAATGTACCACTCTTATATAGTTACGCTCATATTTTAAGCTCTAATATTGTTAATTCACGTAAAGGGTATAATACTTTAAGCCGTCTCTCTTGCAAGAGTAGATTTCATTAGGTATTTCTGAAAAGTCAGCTCGGATTTGGCTAGGACTTATTAAGTAATATTTTATTCGTTTTTGTTCTCCGAATCCATTAGG
This sequence comes from Helicoverpa zea, assembly GCF_022581195.2. Taxonomy (NCBI): domain Eukaryota; kingdom Metazoa; phylum Arthropoda; class Insecta; order Lepidoptera; family Noctuidae; genus Helicoverpa; species Helicoverpa zea. The sequence goes on from NW_025899713.1 coordinate 63,034, forward strand.
TAGTGGCATCGAAGTCTGAACAATGCGGACTGAATTCCCGGGGAAGTATAATGCTGAATAGAGAGCCGTTTCGTGCCAAATATCGTGATATTCTTCAAAGCCGTTTAGCGATCGTCATCCGTATCGACGTGTCGTCCCATTGGATATCGGCGCCGGGAATTGCATTCGCTGGCTCGTGAAATGGAACTCGCTGGTCGCGCCGTCGCCGCAGCTTCTTGCGGCACCGCGCGCCTTACAATATAACTGCACTACATTTCATATAAATTGTTAACCGCGCTCCGCATGTCCCAACCTATCGAGTTGCTCACTATTTTTGAGTGAGGAAATATTTTATAGACGTAAGATGTTGGCCTAGTTCTTTTTCAGCATTAGTCTTTATGTTTGTTCTCTTGCAGAAACATCGTGTCATGAGGATGCCGCAGTGCCTCACAAAATATAACTCGGTGCTAACTTAGCGTTAAAATTGTAATTTATTCATTCGTGTGCTATCTAAACATAAACCTTCTGCTCTTTGTGCAGTAATCCTGAAAACAAACAAAACAGTAAGACAGCAGACACACTAAGTCGTGTCGTGTGACTTACGAGTATCGCGACTCGTACCTCGCTTCGCTTCGCTCGTGACACACAATAACTTAAACAGATTACCGACCAGGATTAGCCAACTTGTTCTGCCAAGGTCAAAGTCACTGCTTCTTATGTAAAAGCGAATATTCTATTAAGTCGTAATATTTAACCGATGAAACGGACCTATAAATAAAGGTAATGGAAAAAATAAGTGCGTGGGAGAAACGCAGAATATGATCGATCAGTCTCGAAATTAATCAAAGTCGGCATAAATATGTATGAAATTGTAAATCCATTATCTAAATACGTATCTATGTATCTGTAGCTAGAACTAATTGGGATAACATATACATTAGTGCTTATCCATTAGGCAATCGTGTTTGCGTCGCAGATTTGGCGTGATCATTCGCATAATTAAGATTGAAGTCGGTGACTATCACAAAGCGAAAATGATTAATTAATCGCTTGCTCTTAATGTCGCAATATAAACGATTACTCTTCAGAGGTCACTTTATATGAAAAATATTTATTTTGGACGTGATTCACGTTTATTTAGCGAGTTCAATGTACTGTCACGTCTGAGAACATCAAAAAGATTAATTCGCCCGTGACTTGAAGAATAATAACTATAATTTAACTTTGACTTGTATTTGCATTATAAAGGTGACTTAGCGAGTTAATTTGTTCTTTTATAACATTCATCTTGACTTCATGTAGATATATACTGATATACGTTTAGCTTGACAAATACATATGTCTGGAAATCCTTTTTCTTAAACATTATTTGTTAAATATACGAAACCGTAAGAAAAAGAAGTTTTATTTTTCAGAAATTATTTTTGGCTAAACGTTGGATAGCTCGAGAATCGATTTTTTCGTATTTATAGTTTTCGTATTTACAATTTTATACTATCAAAGTACCAAAAAAATATAACCTATTTTAAAGTCGCCGTTGTTATTTTTCTACACTTTATTGCCAAGTCTAGGACTTTAGTTCGGCAGCCCCAATAATTATACCTAATGTAATTTTTATTGTATAAAGTTACTTTTTATCGATAGTTCGGAAATTGAGATTCTGATTACAATAATTTCAACAATTCCATATATCGACATTCATTGAAGTAATAAGTATCTCATCTTGGAGGAAAGGACTAGGAATGTAGCAGGTGTAAGGAGTTGTCGATACGTAGTTGTGTCGAGGGAGACCTGTCTCTAATGTACTGAGAGTAGCCCGCAGGTATGCTGGCGTGCCGCTGTTTGCCTTGCCAATATCTTGCCGCACATTACCCTGTGCCAGATAAAAACATTTCGCATCGAGCGGCAAATTGTGTTACCGTACGAGTATGTCGGTGCGTTTTAGCTCAGGAATTACATAGATGAACGCAATAATTCGATATTCGGATCACACGACCCCTTCGCTCGATAATAGTAATTTTCTGTAGATTTTCTCATGTGAATGAACAAAACAATATTGCTTGAACTTAGACTCACCTACCCGACATGTGCGAGTAATAATTTTGACAGCTGAGTGCGCACGTCCCCCGCGCCTCACCGACGTCGCCTCGGGAATTTCTTAAGGAAGATACTTTTGGTAACATCTGCCCCGAGGAACAATTTCACCTACAAAAACAAGTATTTCAATATCGGCCTCGGTCTCCGCCAACCCCAGCACATTAATGAGGTACAAAGTTGTTTGCGTGAAGGATAATGGAAATATACATGGTGCTCCGAGGCCCCGGCGTCAGCGTCGCCGTGTGCGGTGAGACCTCATTTGTCACGATGCGGCCTCTCAAACCTGACGCCCCGTATAAATCATTCCTGACACTATTTATGGAGATAATTCGCCACTACCCCAGGGAGTATTCATTTCGGAGATGGACGATTATTCCCTTTTATTTTTCACCACCGCTACTCGGTCAGTGTAATTTGAACGGTTTCCTTCATAAGGGTGCGAGCGCACTAGACAAAATGAAAGCGATCTGCGCTGGCATCTGGGTGTAATATTCGATTCAGCAACTATTACACGAGACGGAGAGGGATCGTGGACGCGAAAAATTCGCTCCACTAAATCATCGGCGGTATAACGCGGCGAGATGAAGGTTTAGGTGGAGCCGCGAGCGATCTGCTGACTCGCAGCGCGCTGCCGACGCGCCTTTGTGGACGAACAACTTTGAGCTGAGTTTGTTTCAATTAGGGCGCGTGAATCGGCGTTTAGTGTCTTACTTTCTTCTTATTTCTTTCGGAACTGCAACTTAACGAATTCTTTCAACTGATCTTAGCGGAACATTTCAGTAATTAAATGAGTTTCCTAAGTAAAAGTAACTTGACTTTGACTTGATTTTTACTTGAAAACACCTACTTACCTTAACTTGCGTTCACTTACATTAGTAGTAATAACTTTTATCTCTAGGGATGAATTAAAGATTGAGCTTTTCTCTCTTGTGTGTTCTGGCTTTTATTTATAGGTGTTGCTATACACCTGACTAGTGTGTAGGTTTTGAGCAGTTCGCAACGCGTGTGACCCCAATAAAATCAGCATTTTTATGAGGTGTTCACGTGGCAAAGTCTCCCTAGTCTTAACTTCTCGCAGCGCACGCATCACCTCAGATTTACGGGCTTTCTAAGGAGTTCCATTGTTGTTCTGTGCAGTTTACGTGCCTCGCCAACAATGCTCGCGCGTGATCTAATATCCGTCATGTTTATTACGCCCTGGAAATTTACCGTGACGCTTGCTTAATGACTCAAAATTTATATTTCTGACCCTGTGTTAAAGCGTGCACTTCTTTGCGGATCATTATATTATTTTCGAATTTAGAGACATATTTCATAATTTCCTATCAAATAATGTCTTGGTGTTAAATCCGCCGTTGCACAATTTGCAAGAAATATTAAATATAATTATTACATAAGAATTGAAAAGTACCCATTTACGGCCAGTTTCTTCATCAAAAGTAAAAGTCAAAGTAATGTCTAAAGTAAAAGTAACGGTCAAATTCGTTTTTTCAAGGCTTAAGTGACAGCAAAACTAATAGAAAAAATGAATTTGACCGTTACTTTTGCTTTAGACATTACTTTGACTTTTACTTTGGCTTTTACTTTTGATGAAGAAACTGGCTGTTAATGTAGTTTGAAAGTAGACAATAGGAAAACTGGGTCAACCACTGACTTGTATGCAAAACAAAACACTCACGTATATACCATCCACAAACAAAACTAAAGTAAAGCTCCCTTGCAACCGAAACTATCAATTTGGGTGAGCTCTTAGCCGTTGGCAATCGCCCTCGGATCGCCCTCGGAACATTTATCTGCTTCCAAGTAAGAGTAACAGTTTCAACTTTAAAGTTGTTTGCTGGCCACCACCGCCGCCGGACTGCGCGGGTTGCTTTCAATTAGCGCTACTGAATTGCCCTACAAGATTACAACTAAGACCTCCTAATGACTTCTGAGTTCCTGGTATAACGAATTACAAATGCATTCTGTATTTTATAGTTATGTGAATGTCGTTTATTCAAGTTTTCCATTACTTGGAAATTGGAAATACAATTTGTGTAGCAGCGGTTTTAAAGTGAAAACCTACTTACGAATTGAGTGTATATAAATGTACCTAATAATCTCTTAAGACCAGCTTATTTGTATCTATATGTAATCTAAACTTTCTGTCCGCCTACGTGTCGATACGACTAGGCGATTAATTTTGTTGAACGTAAAGAAAACTTATGAATTTGGTGAGTGTAGTGCGCGGGAGAGCGTTTGCCCTAAATACGTCCATGTTTGATGTATTCGAAAACTTTGGTGTTAAGGACGATAGACATTGATGATCGAGAGCCTTGTATCTGCGTATTATATCACGCTGATATAGGACTTTGTGCGTCACCCACTTTCGTCACTACAGAATATAAACAAACCCAACATTATAACGTAAACATTACCAATCCTTGCAAGTTTTTTCAATATTAAACCTAGGCCGCTAGAGTGGAGCTAATCTAGACTTTCAGTTATCAAACTTTTAAAATGTTAACATAAACTCTGAATAGTAGAAATCAAAGGTTTGACAAGAAATAAAATCAGGTCAGTGTGTAACATGTTATGATCTCGCGACACACTTGCCAGTAAAACTTTTATGGCAGAATGTTTTATTTTAATCATGTGTTGTTGTCGTAGACTTTTATAGTCGTCGTTTGTACGTTGATGATGAATAAATAACACATAATCAAAGTACATTTACTTGGCATCCTCATAAAATGTCTGTCTGTTCCGTCCGTTTACAATATACCTAATGTGTATTGGGCGGTCGTATCTCAGTCGTCACAATTACTGGGAGTCCATGGTAACAAATAGATCGTTTCATTTAGTGTGAGTACCGGCCGAACTCTCGCTCTCAGCTTTGAACAATACACGTAAATCATGTGAAGCGAGGCTGCGCTCATCTGACCGTGGTTCGCCCGAACCCACACACACACTAGTCCTGATAATTAAAAAACTTTCAAGATTATTTTCATTACCAATCGCCTACAACTCACCGGATACGATTCCCACGTACGTTTACAAAAACTTGGGCTATTTGGGGAAATTGTACTCTATATTCGGAAGAATACAAAGTTGAGCTTTTATATTGTTCCTTGGAGATTTTATGTGTGGGGTTTTATTGAATTGAGTCTTTTGTCGAACTGCCCCGCTCGTGAGACGCCATTGAAAAACCGTTCAAACTTTTATTACTATTGCTACAATTTAGATCTGTTACAGGAAATTTGCTTTTGCTTAATAACTGTAAAAAATGCATAGATACATACAAATGTTTTTTAAACGCATTGTTGTGTTCGCAAATAATACTCATGGCAGAAGACCTTAACACATTCACCAATTGTAAAACAGTTTGGGTCACGGGTCGAACCCTATTAGTCCCCAGGCCGGCGAACAAATTTTTTTTTGATACATATACATTTAAGTCTTTGTGAGTGCCTTCCTTACGATGAGTCCGACAAACTTTTCGAATGCGCAAATTTTGGTGCCGCTGCGTTTTTTAATGCTTGACTCCTGAAATTGTCGATATGACCTCACTATGGCTCTTCGTACATACACGTTTCATTTTTTGAGATTCGTTTAATAAAGTTAACTAGAGAATGGTGGTCAACTTGTCCGATAAAGATCGTGCTGTGTTTGGAGTGTCCACCATCCTGAAAATGTCGGTATGACGTCACTACGACTCTTCGTACATACACGTTTCATTTTTTGAGGTTTGTTTAATAAAGTTAACTAGAACATTGTGGTCAACTTGTCCGATAAAGATCATGCTGCGTTTGGAGTGTCCACCATCCGAAACATGTCGATATGACGTCACTGTGTCTCCCCATACATACATGTCGGACAAATACAACAATGATAGATAATACTATTCTTATTGCAAATATCGACTTGTCCGACGAATGTAGTGAGTCAAATAGTCAGTTCGACAAGAAAATGAGAAAAAAATATTACAATTGGAAGAAGTTTATTCTTTTTGTCAATTTCTGACTTAAATATTCACGTGCATTGTTTAAGTATATTAAATTGGCATACTACTTACCAATTTTAATTACTATTTTAGAAAAAGTAGCCTGACTAAGACGTATTGTTGATAGTTTATACAAGGTGTTGATTTGGATTTGTGCCATAGTTCAGGAGGAGGACATACAATACGTAAATAATCGATTGGAATTACATTAGATGGGAAATAACTAATATGCACTGCTTTTTTTGTCATTGTAATGTCGTGGTATTTCCGAAGTAATCTAATTTTATGAATGAAATTTATGAGTGATCGTTACGTATGCTTTGTGTTTGCGTTTGTGTGAGGGTGCAGCACGGTTTTAACGCCAGTAACATACGCGCCAAGTTTAAATAAGGCTGGATGACATTTATGGAATTCCGAAAAAAAATTAAAGAAAAAAAATTACGTACCAATTTTTTTATTGATTTGGGTCGAGAATCATTAGCATAATTACCTCCTTGAATATGGCACGGATGCAAATCAACAGCTTGTATTACGTTAGGGAATAATATCCCTAACGTAATATATTAATGGACTATATATCAATCAAAAGGTCTTTTTAAGTGCAACATTTTGTCTCAACATACCACTATTATACGTATTTTAGAAGATATAGCCCAAATAAGGTGTATTATCGTTAGGTTTTACTATGTTAGGGAATAATGTCCCACCTCTAGGTATGAACCATATGTCAATCGAAAGATCTTTTTAAGCGCTGTATTCCGTCTTAACATACCACTTACCGATTCTTAGTATTTTGGAAGACATAACTGACCTAAGGCATATTATTGATACTTTACATTGTGTTAAGGAATAACATCTCACTTGAAGTTATGAGCCATATTTCAATCAAAAGATCTTTTTAAGCGCAACGTTGTATTAGCATAACTCCGACAAATTGTTAGTACTTTAAAAGCTAGAGCTTTTCTAAGAATATATTATCGGTAGGTTCTGTCAAGCTAATCCATTACTTCTTTAGTAACAAATTATATATTATTTGAAAAACCTTTCCAAATGAAACATTTCGTGTTAACATACTTCCGACAAATTGTTAGTAGTTTAGAAGCTAGAGCTTATTTAAAATTATAATTATGTATTGATAGATGTTTTCAATTAAATAAATCCCATCTCTAGTAATGAGTTATACATCATTCAAAAGACGTTTTTAAATGCAATATTTCATATTAAAAAAACTTCGGCGAATTGTTAGTATTTCAGAAGCTAGAGCTTACATAAGATTATTTTATCGATAGGTGTTTTCAAGTTAATAAATCCCTCCTGTAGTAATGATACATATATCATTCGAAACGACTTTCTAAATGCAACATTTACTATTAACATACTTCACACCAATTGTCAGTACTTTATACCAAATCTTAAAATATATCTATATTTTCCGGACGGTGGACACTCCATATGCAGCATGATCTTTGTCGGACAAGCTTACCACAATTTTCTAGTTAACTTTATTAAACAAATCTCAAAAAATGTAACAGGTATGTACGAAGAGTCGTAGTGACGTCATACCGACATTTTCAGGATGGTGGACACTCCAAACGCAGCACGATCTTTATCGGACAAGTTGACCACCATTTTCTAGATAATTTTATTAAACGATTCTCAAAAAATGAAACAGGTATGTACGAAGAGTCATAGTGACGTCATATCGACATTTTCAGGATGGTGGACACTCCAAACGCAGCACGATCTTTATTGGACAAGTTGACCACCATTCTCTAGTTAACTTTATTAAACGAATCTCAAAAGATGAAACGTGTATGTCATTGTACGAAGAGCCATAGTGACGTCATATCGACAATTTCAGGAGTCAAGCATTAAAAAAACGCAGCGGCACCAAAATTTGCGCATTCGAAAAGTTTGTCGGACTCATCGTAAGGAAGGCACTCACAAAGTTTTAAATGCATATGTATCAAAAAAAAAATTTGTTCGCCGGCCTGGGGACTATATAATATTACTTATTACTTATATTATAAATGTGAAAGTTTGTGAGAATGTATGGATGTATGTTTGTTATTCAATCACGCAAAAACGGCTGGACCGATTTGATTGAATTTTGGTATGTAGATAGGTGATACCCTGGATTAACACATAGGCTGCTTTTTATCAACACACCATGCGGGCGAAGCCGCTGGCGGAAGCTAGTGATAGATAAATTATTTAGTTTTTTATGAGTTTCGCAGAACAAGCAATGTTTGTTTGTTTCGGAAGCCCTTCCCGAAGTAGTTTTATTGTTAGCATCCCTAGCTGTGCAGAATAAGAATATTAAATTTAACGTGATTTAAGAGGTTATATAAATGGTAGCAGTAAATAAACTATTTTTAGCAACAATATTTTCCCTGCGAGTGGGCGGGATAATCTTTAGGAACGTTTCAATTATTATATGTTTTGCTGGTGGAACGTGGGCCGAATTGTAAAAAAGTTTATTTGATAGCCATGAATGAGTATGTATGTTAAATACTGAAGGAGTAGTAATGCTGTCATCTAGTACCAAGATATGAAATGATTTATCTACTTCATTTATCATTAAATTCTAGCAAACATCAAGCAATCCAAAAAAAGACGATAAACATTAATTATATTGTACGTCATAGAATCTTATTTGTTGTGATCCTTTTCTCATTTCGTGAAATGAGTTTGAATTAATCTGTATAGCGAATAACACGGTTGAGTGGACCGTGTACCAGGGCGACATGACGCAAGGAGGGTGTTAAGTTAAGCCCTCGGGTTACAGAGACGTTCATCACGATCCACACGAGATGATACTGTTTGTGCGGCTCCCTAACTTCGCTATCAGGGTAACATGTGTCTAATTTGAACATTTATGTGAGTGCTTCTATACAATTTAATTTTTCATGGTCCCTACGAAACTGCTCGTGTAGACACTTTGCTAAAGCTATTTCGGTACGTGACTGGGTAGTTACCCACTTATTATGCCGTTACTTGTCATACGTAAAGCGTCGCAAAAATGAAGCCTTAAAAGGGTTTATTTATGGAAATCGTTTTTATGGAGGCGGGTCGCCATGGCAACGTGTCGGATGTCACGTGGCTCAGGCAGGTGGGAGTCGTTACCCTGGGAGGCGCCTCGCGATGCATATTGAATAAGCGCTGCGCATTTATATCTTCCTAGTGCTGAGCTTTCATTTTATTTCCTCGTTTAGATGCACAAGTAAATCTGATATTTTGCCCGGAACATTTTATATTTATTTTTACCGCAAACTCAAACATGCCTGTGGACGATGTCGAGCGTAGCCGTGGACAATGAAATTATGAATTATTTATTTTTTAGTTCTATTTTTAAACATCGTCTCCCTGAGCTCTTCTCAGTTTATTATAATATTTTTGCCGTATCATTCGTCCGTAATTTTTGACGCTTGTAAACCTTGACCTCATAACATATTTGTTGCGAGCGCCAGGTATGTCTTATAACAATGTAATCTAGTTATTGTCGGGTGAGGGGCCAGCGCCGGCGCCCCCTGTATATCTCGATTTATTGCAGATCTCGGATAAATCGTAAGATTCCGATCTACCCCGAGGGTTATTGAACAACTTATTGGATTTTATTGCGCCGTGAAATTTTAAAATGAAACTGATGAAACGCTTTGCCGGTCGGATGGTCGGTTTATTGAATTTATAATACGAGTGAAGCACCCTCACAATCTACTGATAATTGCTTAATCAAAACAGTTGAATTTCATTATTAACTGAGTCCCGGCGGTTTCATGCAGAGAATGACGCTTGCATTAACATTATAGTTGGTGCACCCTGGAAATTATATCATTGTGATTGTAACTTTTGCTACGTTTCCAATAAAAAAAACTAGTCACCTTACACAGATATAGCGTAAATACTTCAGCTCGCAAGTCACACAGCCAACCAGATAATAGTGTTAGTGAGCGTAAACTGGATGAGCCAATCGCGTGCCAGCTCCGTGTGATGTCGCGCATAACTTCATGCCTACTGATTAATTACAGCCGTGTTATGTAGCCTAAATACTTTGACGTCAATCAATTACGCGCGTTACTGATATCTATGCTGTGTAATATAGTTACCTCGATTTAACTTTGTGTTATGTCGTGTTTAATTGCTTGCAATATAACTGTCAATTGGAAAATATAATGATTTAAGTGTGTGGAAGTACAGGTGGTATATTTTTACCATCGCTTACAAAAATACATTTACCAGCATCAGTATCCGTAGTGTGATCACAATGTAGTTAGCAGGCGACGGCGGCGCCGAGACGTCGCGGCGTCTCGTGACGTCACACTGAGCACCTTCGTAGCACTCGTAGCACTGCTACGCGCACCGCGCTACGCCGAACTGCTACGAATCTTTGTAAATTCTCGTGGTTAAAATTCTGTAGCTTTCATCTATACTAATATTATAAAGAGGAAAACTTTGTTTGTTTGTTTGTTTGGTTGTAATGAATAGGCTAAAAAACTAATGGACAGTTTTTAAAAATTCTTTCACCATTCGAAAGCTACATTATCCACGAGTAACATAGGCTATATTTTATCCCGGTACGGGCAGTAGTTACCACGGGACGCGGGTGAAACCGCGGGAAAACGGCTAGTATTATATTAAATGCTAAAATAACTTTCATATTTTAGTGACATCATTTTGTTCGATATTTCAAAAAAATATTTGGGTTCATGATACTTACTTTGGGAGGAAACTCCCAAAACATGCCAACCTCAAAAGGGTTAGCGGAATTTCAAACCCGAACTTGGACTATTTACTTGTCAAAATAAATATTTGTGTATATTTTTTCGGTGCCTACACATTTTTGTATCCCACGCGTTTATACTTTGTGAGTTATTCTTTTTATTCTTGGTTTCCGCGGTAAAACATTTCTGAGAACGTCTTCAAACAATTTTCCTTTTATAAAGGAACGTAACGCCTCGCAGCCTCGATGCTGGCCGCCTTATCGTTATTGCGCTTCATATTAAACTCTACGTGGAAATAATTCTACATTCGATGAAAATACTAATAAACAGTTCTTGTACTGCATTAACTCTTTTTATAATGTCCTGAAAAAAAAAATCATCACACTTGGACATATGTAATACATAGGCATGGTTTCTCCTAGTTCGAACAAGCTGTAATAAAAGGTTTGATGGCCTCTAATATATGTATAAACAAAGCTACAAACACGAGAGGCGTTATTTATAAATATGTACTTGTGATCGTTTGAATTATTAATGCAGCACTCACGATGTAAAGTTCACCATGTTACCGTCTTCGAGCTGTCTATTATCTATCTATCTTGTGGCTCAGCGGTAAGCCTGTCCATGATAAATGCCCATAACTCAACTAAAAATATGAAGTCGACTTTACTTTCGAGACAGTTGTGAAAACAAGTACCAGCTGCTGGCAGTCTACTTTGGTTGTAAAATGAACGTGTAAAACACGTCAAAAATTGGTAGTCAAACATGTTTGACGTTAGCATACTAAACACACGAGAATTATTTCCATAACTCATTTAAAACTTCAGGTATTTCTCCTGTAAAATTACAAAACCAAACACAACCCCAATCTTAATTTAAATACAAATTTTAATCCGTTTACAAACAAGCTTGAGATTCTTGGTTAACAATTTAATGCCGCTAAATGAAAAACCACACGAACGTTAACTTTGAGAGACAACACGTCATTTCGTATGCAATGACATTCTTTGTGGCAGGAGTGAGACGGAGCCCCCCTCCGCGCACGTGGGAGAGAGGGGGTGATCACTTGTCACACGTTCCCTTCATAATTCCCGGCGACACAAATCTGACGCAACAAAATTGTTCATGACGCAGGGCTCCCGTGCCTGAGTGCTCGAACATGTCGCCGCCGCTGCAAATGGACTAACGCCACATTTCTGCATTTTCTGTGTAATCCGCTGTCAACTCTTATTTCTACACTCGGCTTTAAGTCCGATCGGCACGACAGATTTGTAGGTGATCGCAGTTTTGTCAACCGCGCTTGTGGCTTTGATTGGATGGATGCGAGTTACACATAGATTCATAGTTTTTCAAAATTTCGCTGTCTGAAATTACTATCTCATTTCTGATAAATTGTATCTCCACACAATATGTAGGCAATAAACTACTCGTTGTACATGTTAATCGTCCCGGTTAATGCTCCCCATTGTGCTGTCAGTCTGACTTCCAATTCAACATTTCCTAGAACATTTCCCACAGAATTGTATTCACATCTGACCCGCAACATCGTCATAAATACAGCTTAGATTTATATTATTTAGTTGGGGACTCAACGCTTCACGACAATTACGTTTTATGTAACTAGTAATGAAACCCGATATATCCCAGCTGTACACATTTATATTAGTTAGGTATGTACATAGAAAGCTATTAGCTTTTCGCATCACTAACTACTGATGAGCTGGATATCTGATTGCACAGGTTCCGGGGACATTCCCGCGGCAGTATGTTATCGTTATAATTGATATATCGTGTTCCGATTGTTAGTGGCTCGGTTTGCAGTTGAATATGTACTGTAGTGACCGCAACCGCAGCGGTACTGACGTGAGTCGCAAGCGCAGCCTACTGTGTGCGGTCGACTCGGTTAGATACATTTGCCATGGTCAGCAATGAAGATATAGGCACATTCTTATCAAAATACTTGTGATAGTACAGTGCAGGTTGCTTAATTTACCAAAGACGCAGCAGTGGCAATTTATAAGCTCTAAAGTTCTTTGAAAGTATGTCAGCTTTTATAAAATAGTTGCAAGAGTTCCTAGTTTGTGTGACACGTCAAGGCGATGCACGGCCCAAGATTGCTTCCTTCCCAGCGATGCCTACGTAAACCAATTTAAACTTTATAATCCGCCTGGAATGGGGCGCGGCGCGAACAATACACCAAACAAATTCCACATCAAGGTCCTTCTACTCGCCTGCTCTCCTGGTCCCTCTAGTGTTGAAAGACATGATCGCTAAATAGGTTTTATTTCATGAGTAGCATTCAAAATCGTCATCAATTTACTTTTCATAAAGAATTAACCAGCAATTATCCTTCGGGTCTCAACCGAAGACGATTACATTTTACTTGCAGCATTACATGATATGATGCTATCTTCGTCACACCTTTAAAGCTATAATATCTAAAAAAAAGAAACCTGTATCTTCTGTCTCACTCCCCCCTACTCCCGTGTGCGCGCGCCACTGCTTGTCATTACGTGTTTTTGTGTTATCGGAATCACACCTACTGTCGTAACGGCTTTCAGTAATTTGAAAAATGGGAAAAAGAAAGCGGTCAAGGTCGAGAGATAGTGATTATAATAGTATTTTGCGGAAAGTTAAGAAGTTGGAATCAAAATTAAGGAAAAGACAGCGTTTATCATCATCGGAAGAAAGCGACCACGCGGTTCGTTATTATGATGAATATGAACAATACGCGGATATTCCAGGTAAATAAAAACCTTATTACAAGTGCATAATACTTATAAATTTGGTCAGTTTTCATGCAAATATAATTTAGTGATTACCAAGTACCCACAAATTGTAATATTTAATTTTGTGAGCAATTTGATCGTCGTAGTTAGCCATTCCTACATAATGATAAATAATCATAAGTACCCACTGGTAGCTCCATGTGCACCATGATGAGGAAATATTTACTTCACGTAAATCGTGTAAGTACTATCACTGTGAAAACTGTGTATTAGTTTTTTCTCCGCGTACATCGTGTCGAGACTTGTTCGTGTTCTCTCCACATTCGTGTTGAGGCTACTTCTCCACATAAATTGTGTCGAGGCTTTTATTTCTCCACGTAAATCGTGTTGAGGTGTTTCTTCTTTTTCTCCACGTAAATCGTGTTGAGGTGTTTTTTCTTTCTCCACGTAAATCGTGTTGAGGCAATTTCTCCACGTAAAACGTGTTGAGGCATCATCTCCATGTACCTATAGCATGTTGAGGCATCACTCCCACGCAAAGCGGTGTCGAGGGTGTATTTCCACGTTAACCCAGCATTTGCATTAATCTGATTGTCTGAGATCTGATTTCGTTTATTGTATTGCTTCCCCTTAGGAGAAGATACCGCAAATGAGGTCATAAACATCCACGATGATTCTCCGTCGGACCCAGCAGAACCAATCGCCGGACCGTCTACACTGGTTTCAGTGACGGCACCACCTACTGTGCCTACAGCAGAATCGGTAGCACCTGCGCAGGCTGGCCAGTCGATAACGATTGCAGAAGAAGCCCAAGCATCACCGACGGTAGATGAGAATATATTTACATTAGATCCAGATATTCTACAACTACTAGGCGAGGACCCTACCAATCAAAAAAATTATGGAGATAGTCTTCATAAAGACATTGCGTCAAGGTGGACGCATATATTAGTCAACGGGTTATCTAAGGAAACACAAATGGAGCTAATGAAATGCTACTTACCACCAGAAAATTGTCCCAACATGAAAGCTCCTAAATTAAATTTAGAAATCAAGGCAGCTCTGTCAGATGTTAATATTAAGAAAGATCTATACAGTCAAAGCAAACAAAATCAACTTGCTAATAGTCTTGCAGCTATAGGACGAGCTTTGAATTGGGCCTTGTCATCTAATAATACAGTACCTCAGGATATTATTAAATCCCTCAGCGATGCCGGTCGGCTCGTATGTGATAGCCATTATAAAGAGTCGCTATCTCGGCGTTATGCAGCGCTTAGTACTCTCAATAGAAGCATTAAAGATACCGTCAAAAATACAAACATCGATGAGCATCTGTTTGGATCTGCATTATCAGAACATATTAAGACCTCGAAAGCCATAAACAAGACTGGTTCTGAAATTAAACAAAAAATTCAGCGTCCTCAGTATAGGACCCTGTCAGCAACACAAACTAGGGGTGCTTTAAACTCGAGGGGGGCGCCGCCGCACGTAGCAGCAGCGGTCCAGCCGCGGCCGACCCCAGCACCGCGTCGACCACCGAGGGACCGCCGACAGGAGGCGCCGCGAGTCCGCCGCCCCACCAGCAACGCGCGGCACCAGACGCGGAGACGATAGACGAAGAGGACGTCAGACAGGTACCTGTTGCAGGCCGCTTATCATATTTTTATGATAAATGGCATGACATTACTAAAGATCAGATCATTTTGAGTTGGATTCAGGGGTATAAAATACCCTTCATTGTAGAACCCTCACAAACATCGGAGCCACAAAATAATGCATGTAACTCGCAATCACAAATTAAAATAATTGATCAATGTGTTTCTCAACTACTAAGTGCTGAGTTCATATCACCTTGCGAGTTTTGTGAAAACCAGTTTGTATCGCCAATTTTCACAGTGCCTAAGCCGAACGGAACTCATCGTTTCATATTGAATTTAAAAGAACTTAATAAATTTATTAAAACTGATCATTTTAAAATGGAGGATTACCGGACGGCACTCAGACTATTGAATCGAAATGATTTCATGGCTACAATAGATATTAAAGATGCATATTTTTTGATTAGAATAAATAAACCTGACAGAAAAAAGTTACGATTTCGATGGAAGTCACAATTATACGAATTTAACGTCCTTCCGTTCGGCCTTTGCACAGCACCGTTGGTTTTCACAAAAATTCTCAAGCCCGTCTTAGAATACCTACGTTTATCTGGTTTTCTATCAGTCAATTATCTTGATGATTTTTTATGCCTGGCCAGCTCGTACTCTGACTGCTTAAAAAACGTCAGCAATACCTGTGCTCTTCTGGAATCTTTAGGGTTCATCATCAATATTAAGAAAAGTGTCATGGTACCTACTCAGACTTGTAAATTCTTAGGTTTTATCTTTAACACCACGGACATGACTATTAAATTACCAGACGAGAAGAAAATTCGGATAAAAAATCGAGCATCGGAGATCTTAGGTAAAACTAGATGTACCATTAGGTTTTTTGCCGAATTCATAGGACTTTTGACTGCCGCATGCCCAGCTGTCAGTTACGGCTGGATGTACACTAAATTGTTTGAAAGAGAAAAATTCTTGTCGTTAGATTATACAGACAACTATAACAAACTTATGAAATTAGAGGAAAGCCTTAAACATGATCTTTTATGGTGGACAAATAAAATTATGACTTCTTTTTCACCTATTCGTAAAAATGACTATTATTTATTGGAAATTTTCACTGACGCCTCAAGTACTGGCTGGGGTGCGGCATGCGGCAATCAATGTGCTAATGGCAACTGGTCATCAAACGAATTGGCCCTTCACATAAATGAAAAGGAGTTACAAGCCGCATTTTATGGGCTAAAAATATTTACTACTAACTTACAAGAATGCAATATTTTATTACGAATTGACAACACAACGGCCATTTCATACATAAATCGAATGGGGGGCATTCAATACCCACATTTAAATGATCTTGCACGAAAGATATGGCAATGGTGTGAGTCAAAAAGGATCTTCGTATTTGCATCTTATGTCAAGTCGTCTGATAATATTTTAGCAGATCGAGAATCTCGGCGAATCAATATCGATACGGAATGGGAAGTTTCAGATTATGTCTTTTCGCAAATTATCAAGTCCTTAGGAGAACCAGAATTTGATCTCTTTGCTAGTGCTCAAAATTATAAATGTAGAAGATACGCGTCGTGGAAACTTGACCCTTATTCTGAGGTTGTAGACGCATTCACAATTTGTTGGAAAAATATAAACTTTTACGCATTCCCCCCGTTTTGCTTGATCACAAGAGTGCTCGAAAAAATTATAACGGAAAAAGCAATAGGTATCGTTGTGATACCTTATTGGCCATCCCAGCCTTGGTACCCTTTATGGTCCAGGCTTGTTGTATCCGAAAAAATGTACTTCGGACCAGATAAATTCTTACTACTTTCTCCTTTCAGAATTCACCATCCACTCCATACGAGTCTTATCCTGGTGGCAGCCAGATTGTCAGGCAATCAATGACTAAGCGCGGCGTTCCACCAGCGTCCTTAGACATAATGATAGCTTCCTTTGCAGCTAGTACTTTAAATCAATATAGTAGTTCTTTTAAATCTTGGTGGATATATTGTAAAGACAAAAATTTGGATATTTTCGAAGCTGATAGTTCCAAAGTTTTGTCCTTTTTAACATTAAAATTTGAAGAAGGTGCGAGCTATAGTAGTTTAAATACACACAGGTCTGCTTTATCAATTATATTAGGCACTCATGTTACGGTTAATGACTGTGTCAATCGTTTCCTCAAGGGCGTGTATAGGCTAGCTCCTCCAACTCCAAAATATAGTATTACGTGGGACACAAATATAGTGCTGAACTATCTTTCAACAATGTATCCCTATGATAATATTGATTTAGTTGATTTATCACACAAAACTTGTTCTCTTTTAGCAATTGCATCTGCGCAAAGGATGCAAACTATTAGTCTTATAAAATTAAAAAATATATCAAAACATGACAATGAAATTGTGATTAAAATTAGCGATTTAATTAAAACTTCAAAGCCCGGGGCTTGCCAACCACTCATCAGATTGCCCTTTATTCGCACAAACCCCAGTATTTGTCCGGCTCTGGCAGTTGAAACATATATTGAAAAGACCAGAGATTTGCGGCATAATTTGCCTGAGGAACACTTGTTTATTGGAGTGCGTAGACCTCATAAAAAAGTTTGTTCTCAGACGTTAGCACGCTGGGTTAAAACAGTGTTGCAGGCAAGCGGCATAGATATTTCCGTATTTGGAGCTCACAGTACCCGCTCGGCTTCCACATCTGCCGCTTACCGATCTGGAGTTAATCTAGAGGTGGTCCGCAAGGCCGCGGGTTGGAGTAATACCTCCAACGTATTTTTTAAATACTACCGTAGGGATACTGCTAACAGTAATAATAATGATTTTGTAAATGCCTTATTCGGCACGTAAATAATTGTGATAATATAGCTCGTAACTGCAGTATCAATTGCATTTATTTTATTAACAAATTATGTTAAGAAAACGATAAATGTATATTGTCTGGTAATAAATGTTCTTATGTTATATGATTAAGCTGTACAAAATCTAGCAATTTTGTTCTTCAATTAAAATTTTCCTAATTTTCTAACGTATTTTTTATTTTTTTTTTTTTTGATTTACGTTGCTCTAAACATCTGCAAGTAAAATGTAATCGTCTTCGGTTGAGACCCGAAGGATAATTAGGAATCAAACGAACTTACCTGGTGAAGTTTGATTCCAATTATGCGAGGGTCTCAACCGAAGACGATTACATCCCATCCCACCCTACCCAGAAAAATAAAAAATAAATATTTGCAATAACACAAAAAGTACTCTAAATAATGACAAGCAGTGGCGCGCGCACACGGGAGTAGGGGGGAGTGAGACAGAAGATACAGGTTTCTTTTTTTTAGATATTATAGCTTTAAAGGTGTGACGAAGATAGCATCATATCATGTAATGCTGCAAGTAAAATGTAATCGTCTTCGGTTGAGACCCTCGCATAATTGGAATCAAACTTCACCAGGTAAGTTCGTTTGATTCCTAAATATTAATGTTCATTTTAAAATCTGTCGGCTTATCGTAAAAATGAATGACAAATTACTCACAAATTATATTACCCATTTAAAAATCAATTGCGCATTTCCCGTAAACCCCGGCTTAACAAGAAACGAGGCCTCGATGAACATTTCGTATTTACAACGGAACAATTAATTGACAAATCCTGGCGGATTTCGACTTATCTATACATATAATAAATCTGTAAAAAAACTGTGTCTGTACATTGAATATATTAAAAAAATAATAATTGGGTGGGGTTTAGAAACAGTAATGGAGCACAAATCCAAAAAAAAAATTCTGTCTGTTTGTCTGTATGTCTGTATGTCTGTATGTCTGTATGTCTGTTTGTTTGTACACGCTAATCTTCCGAACTACTGAACGGATTTCAATGATTTTTTCTTTGTTGTATCAGTATTAGGCCTGGTCAACATATAGGCTATAATTTATCTTCGAAACTTGAAGACCTGATGCAGAACTCCAACAGACCAATAAAACTATAAGAGATACAAATATGGTGCCGTGGCAAAAATTGTTTCATTTGATGAGCATTTTCAGCTGAGATTATAAATTTTAAGATCTGGAACACCTGATGTGGAACCCCAAGAGCCCAGCTTCTCTGTACCATATACAGGTATGCCGTTTTAGCAAAAGTTGTTCAATTTGATAAGCACTTTCTATTGACTTATACAAATTGAAGATCTAAAACACCTGATGTGGAACTCCAGGGGCCCAGCTAGACTATAGCATATAGAGGTATGACGTTTTAGCAAAAGTTATTCAATCTGATAAGCACTCTCTATTGACGTGTAAACATCGAAGATCTGGAACACCTGATGTGGAACTTCAAGAGCAATACTACACTTGAAATGTATAGAAATGAATGTTATGAAATAGGTATAGTGAATCAAAATAAGTAATTAGTCCGTCTTTTAGATAACCCTAAAATAATGGACACGCATTTTTCTTTTCTCTCTCTCACAAACAAATAATAACGAAGATACAACAACGCTTGAATTTCGTGTTAAGTCACTGCTTAGTACAAATTTTACATACCTAGACGTGGCGTCACGAGCCTCCACTCTCTAACTTTGTTGCGTTTTATCTTCATTATTATTTTGTATATCTCTTCCAGACCTCGGGACTACAGAGTTCCAAATTTTTGGGAGGCAAACGTGGGGTCGAAGCCAACACGCTGAAGCCCTTTTGAGACAACTTTAATGAAATGGTGACACAAAACCGACGATTATCCCTTTATACACTATAGAAATGAACCCAAGGACAATCCCCGGTGGACGTCGTTAAAAAAAAGACAATCCCCGGTTCTGTGCTAAACTATTGCTAACTATGGAGGAAAACTACTTGGGCTATTTTGATGGGATGTTAGTGGATGACAATGTATTAGGTACATGTAAAAACGGCAGGTGGAGACTCGCCACCTCACTTACTGTAACCAGTCACTGAATAGCAACAAGAGGGCAATAGGGACATGAGCGGCTGAAGGGTGAGGATACCTCGGCGGACTTTAAACGCGGATTACGCGCTCCCTGTGCTTACCATGAGGCACCTACCCTCCGAGCAGGGCCACTAATCCTGCTCTAGCGACTCCACTCTGGACGGCCAAGCCAAGCCAGAGGCGTGAGACCTACCCCCGTCATGGTTCACTCCGACCGGCCGGAGATGGGGGACAGTATACTCTCCCTGGAGAACTCAGTATATATAGCCCCGCGGGGTCGCTACTCCCCGTCATCAGCCTCAGATGTTTTGCGGTGCATATATCTCATTATTATTGTCGTTATTATCTCAAGAGCCTTTGTCCCAATTATGTTAGGGTCGACTTCCAGTCACGATGCAACTGAGTACCAGTGTTTTACAAGGAGCGACTGCCTATCTGACCTCCACAACCCGGTTACCCCTTGGTAAGACTTACTGGCTTCTGACTACCCATAACGACTGCCAAGAATGTTCAATGACAGTCGGAACCTACAGTTTAACATCCCCTCCAAATAACGGTCATTGGTATCCAAAATATACGTAGAAAGTACATACGAACTTAGAAAAGTTGC
Organism: Helicoverpa zea; assembly: GCF_022581195.2. Classification (NCBI taxonomy): domain Eukaryota; kingdom Metazoa; phylum Arthropoda; class Insecta; order Lepidoptera; family Noctuidae; genus Helicoverpa; species Helicoverpa zea. The sequence goes on from NW_025899713.1 coordinate 83,691, forward strand.
ATTGGCAGGCACTTGCCAGACCTGGAATCAAAGACGCACGCTCATACTTGAGAGATTGGTTCTCTACCCACTAAACCACCACGAATTCCACTAAGTCACCACGACTTTGTCATCTATTTAATGTTTTTTTACGAAATAATACCTACGTGTAATATTTTTGCCACACACAACTTAAATGCGGTCTAATTAGAATCACTACTTTTATCCCTATGGTCACGTCTATTGCGACTATTCAGATCTTTGATTTTGCTGACCCCATAGTCGCTGGCATAAGGGACAGGATCCGCGTACGAAGTCGCGGGCAGAAGCTAGTCTTTTAATAACTGTGTACGGCGGCGGAGATACGCGGCAGAAACAATCCCGGTATCGGCAATACGGCTGTTTGCGCAAAATATCGGCGCGTGCCTTGTGTGCGCTGCACTCGCCGCCGATATATTACCGCTCATTATTGACATTACCGCCGCTCGTTACCGCGACACTGCAAATATTACTTCATGTTTTATTTCTATATTTATAAAAGCACAGCTACGTCATTAAGTACACATAACTCAAACGGAGCGGTCTGTTGATTTAATTTGGGTGCTAATTAAACAGGCTTCTTTTTAATATCATTATTCGCCCCCAAAAATGTATGTTGCCTTCTAAATTACTAAGTCAGCCACAATTAACGAGCATCTAAATAAAACTATCTTAGCCACTAGTTATCTTCTAAGTAAACCACTCTAAATACAACTCAGCATGATGGTTATTATTTAGCATCTAAATTTGTAGCATGCATTCTGACAGTAAACTCCTAAAATACTATTAAATGACATCATAAAATATATTTAATTAGCTTCTAATTTTTTAACTCAGTACGTTTAAAATGTAAGCAAGCGACATGCAGCAAGCATCGCTTCTGTCACCTCCGGCTCCGGTGGCTCCGGTGCTGCGGGGCTCCGGCGGTCCCATGCGAGCTTATCGTCGCAGATGGTTTTAACGCTCACCACCGCAGCTTTGGCTTGCTGGCTGGCTCAGCCGTCCAGCCTCAGCCGCGTCGGCGAGCGTTAAAACTACCTGCGGCTCAGCTCGCAGGCAGCCTCGCCCCTCCGCGCCTACGGGGTTTTGAATTGCACTCTAGGGGTAGGGCAGACAAGACTACGTGGAGTTGGTTTTGCAGCGATTCGTTTTCGTCACTAACTTCAATTTTTAATAAATGTTTTTTAATTGAAGGTAATGGCAATATCATAAAAACGAGGCCGAGTTAGTAAATTAGATGACAATGTATAAATAAGAAGGACAAGTCACAATAATTGATGATCTTTACTTGAAGTTTTCTATAGAATATTTAGTTGGCGTTGTAAAAAAGACGAATTAGTTTATTAGAGGCTATGTCATTTCCCCGTTGCTTAGTTATAAAATTAGAAGTTTAATCATGTGTCCAATAAATAATTTTGTGGCTACACTTATAATTTCCCATTTAATTTTATATTCTCCTACGAGAGCGACTGCCCCAATTTACGATTTTATGTAGTAAATTCTCACGCAGATAAATTCCTCTGGGATAGACTGACCATAATGATTTTAATTAGCTAACAGAATAAACAGCTCGGGATCAGACGTTAGGGCATTTATTATTAATACAGACTTGTTTTGTTCATATGAACCGGTGCTACAGCCAGACGGTTCATTGTAATTATTTGCTAAGGACCGACAAGAAAGCGAACCCAATAATTATAACGAACTCAATTACTCTCGTAGGTTCTTCATTTATGTTGAGATTGTTTCATACAATAGAAATTATGTCAATAGACGATAATTAAAGCTGTATGAACCTACACAATAGATAATGTTAAGTGAGTAACACTCTAATTAATTTTCTGCCATTTGTCTCTTGAAATGTAACGCTGAAGCAATAAACAGCATTTTATTTTTAAAGCCGTCGTTGTATTCCGTCATCGTCCATTTAAAAACAATCAATCTCATTGTTCAGCAGGATCAGCAGATCACGTTTCATTACGTAACATAAGGTCCACAAAATAACCCAGGTTTATCGAAACCGCTGTGTTGACTGACGATGCCGAACTTTTACACGAGTTCGTACATTTTTCATTCGCAACATTGATAGGTATAAACCACAGGAGTCTTGTTTTCATTAAAACGTTGCCTCATTTAAGCTATTTAAGTTAATTTGTCTGTTTAACAACCAAAATACATATCTCTACTCGATTGAACAGACGGAAAGTATTGATGCAAACTGACAGACGGAAAGTATTGATGCAAACTGACAGACGGAAAGTATTTTCCGATGCATTGCCAAATACAGTCAAAGTTAGAATATGTCGTCTGAATGTAATATCGCTGACATCGATATCTGTCGGAATGCTCCTAGTAGAAATATACTCGTAGATACCGAACATCGACACGAATACTCGTGATATTCCAACTGAAAACTTATATACTATAAATAATATTTAATACGAATACCTAGTTATTGTTGATCGTATTCTCGCAACATAGTAACCTAATTCCCTCGTTAGACCAACTTAGCGGAGGGAGGGGGGTAGTTAGCGAACTTCTTGTCTCCTCGCCAAGTATCTCTGTTTTTGTCATAGATATTAATACTTGTTGGACGGCTCTTGCGCGGATTAGATCGACATGTAGTGGGAGCAACCAGATAACTTGTTCATTATGTATATCTTATGTAATATATTACGATTGCTTATATTTGCGACCATGGTATCGATACCTATGTATATTAGGTCGTTTACATTCTGAGCTCGAAGCTGATACTATTATGATAAATTGAATCGAAATCAGGAATGTGCAGTCGTGTTTTACAGCACGCGAGATAACACTTCAATTTAAATACACACTCAGTTAAAGTTCTCGTTGATAAATGTTCAACAATACGTGTAGACAACAATGTGCCACGAAAATGTGAAAATTTAATGTGTTTATTTTCATACATAACGTGTCTATCAGGATTCACGTTCATTCTGAAAAGCGTTGCTCCTTTATAACTATTTATAAATAAACAGTCCTTGATAAAATTAGTACGTTACACGTCACTCGTATGACATGCTACACATTCTACGTGAGGCTTTCAGCTGCAAAAAAATCGTAATTTGTGATTCATACACCTTGTGTAAAGCGAGCGCGTGTTATTCTCGGGACGACACATGTCCCCCCGCGCCGGGAGTGCCTAGGTACTCACGTATTTACTCTTAAATGAACAGTCCTACGCGCAACGTCTTAAAGCCGAGAGGTACAAAGGGCGTCGGGCCAGAAAATCGCCGAAATTACGAACATAAAGCTCCTTTGAAACCGAGGATTAAGAACCATAAATGTGGTTGAAGGTTCAGTTTAGACTGGGCTTAGGCCCATTCTACTAACGACACAGCCTAAAAGTAGAAAAAAGTTTTCTTAATTCTTGGTAAAAAATACTCTTTCATGCTGGTCAAAAGAGTTGAAAAGTATTAACACCAGAAAACCATGTTTGAAATTGTCAACCAATAATGTTTGTGTGGTTTTGAAAGGCTGACGTAAACGTGTATAGAAGTAGTTCGCGGCAGTAATGGCCCCATCGTAAAGCAAATTATCCCGTAGTGAGTAGAATCGGTAGTCAAACGAACCACCTGCATGAATACATGATGTGACATCAAAGGGCCGCCACTCTTTGACGGAATATTTGCGAATCGCACCACTGTGCGCCCCGCTGCCGAGATTGTTTTTGTAACTCTTTTTACTTGTTACAATTATGTTTACTTATCGCATTTGTGTTTTGAAAACGTTTATTCGAACTGTGTTTTGTTATGTAGTTGTCAAAGCTCTTTCTCGTGGAGTAATAGTGCGTTTGATTTAAATTCATTTTTCCAAGTAAAACCATACAGAAGAACCATACTTAGATAAAAGTGAGCACTACAAATATTAGTGCATTATGTAGGTCAAAAACATCTATTTTGATGTCAGTACTTCAAAGGATAAGGATTTCAGTACGGGTAGGACACGCAGGTACCTGCTAGTGCGAGTACATTAAGGCTAAGTGCTTCTACTCGTACTTTGATTTCAGACTTCAAAACCTTTGTCTAGTGTTAAAAGCGTTAGGTGACATGCAAGTACTTATATAGACCAGGCAGCACATTTTTCATAAATGAGAGTTTCTGCGTAAGTACATTGTTGTGTATGTTTCAAGTCAATTAACATTTTTTTTTTTTGTAAAAAAATGCTGAACTTTTTGTGGTTCCCAACAACACCGCTTATGATTTTATACAAGTAATTTATTTAAAGCATACTTAAATTGCAGAATTAATTAAAAGTTTGGTGGACTCATTAAGATTCTGCCGAGGGATGTCGCCGGAAAAAGTAACGTGCAGTGGTCAAAAAAGTTAACGTTTACGCGGTGTCCTGCGTGAGCGACGAACGCGACGCGACGCGACGCGACACGACGCGACGTAATGCGACGCGATGCTATACGCGACAGATGTCCTACGTGATTTTGGTCATTACTTCTCGAATCATGGAGAAGTACAGTACAATTTTGTTTGAAAGTTCATATTTAAAGTACAGACTTTTAAAAAAATATCGTAAAAAGCACAGAAAGAAAACAAATATAATATTTTTACAAAGAAACACATTTGGCGAGTTCCATCATTTATATCCAAAATTAAGAAACGATTCTAAAATGTTTAAACAATATTGTGGAGTGTTACCGACTACTTTCGATTACATTATTTGTTATATTAAGTCTGAATTTCAATTAAAAACAACAAATTTTCAAAAACCCATTTCTATTGAAGAAAGATTACTTTTGACATTGCGGTGAGTACATGGAAATAAAACTACATTATATTGTATTATTGAAAATGTGTATTTTAATTATAATGAAATTATCACTGAGATGAGTCACCAGAAGTGAAGTAGTAAAACTGAATACCCCATCAAAAACAGAATCTTCAATGAGGGGTCATTGAAGATTCTGTGTTTGATGGGGTATTCAGTTTTGATATTTCGTTGATGAGCATCTCTTGAACCTTAGTCCGAAATAATAATTTATTCAGAGATGGTAGTTTTTTCACATACGGCATTATAGACTTGAACCAGTTCAAGTCGTCGTCGTCTTCATTTAAATTTTTCTTCATTAGGTCTATCTTTTCTCGTTCGAGTGTTATTAAGGTTTCTTCAATACTTTTTGCTCCACCTTCTTGTACCTTTTGGTTAGCCAACATTCCAATAGCTCGCGATGGGGTATACGACGGTCCAGGTGTCGAGGTATCATGTAGTATCTGTGCCGTAGGGCCATCAATTGTTTCCAAATTGGTATCATCTGTATTGAACTGCGATTCATCGGTTTGCGTATTGTATGCCGATTGCTCAGAAAGAATAGACATCATTGTATCATCATCAATAATGTCATCTTCATCTAATATGTTATTTTGAATATTACTCGTCGTTTTACGAGGTTTCAAAATTGTCTTCAAAAATTGCATTGATTCAAAATGTGGCCAATCGCCTTGATATTGACCATTTTGATCTGCGTCCGAACCCGATCTTGGCTTTTCTACTTTTTTAAGCTCTCTGTTATACGAATCTCTTAAATTCTTCCACTTCTTTTTTACATCATCAGCTGAAATTAAAACAATATTATTATTTACAGATATTTGGTTACTGGAACACCATATAGAAAGTTATCATTCAATTTCCGTATATCAAAAACTGCCATTTCAAACATAGTGAAAGAACTGCAATTTGGAAGACTTTAGTAATAAAACATATGCCTATACCTACAACGGAACTGTGGAAAAGTATCGCAAAAGATTTTTGGGAGAAATGGCAATTTCCTAATTGCATTGGTAGCCTTGATGGCAAACACGTACGTATTAAGAAACCAAAAAAATCTGGTTCTATGTACTACAATTATAAGGGATTTTTCTCTATTGTATTACTAGCCTTAACTGACGCAAACTATAAATTTATAATGGTTGATATTGGGGCCTATGGAAAAGATAACGACGCTGGAGTTTTTGACGCATGTACTTTAAAACAAGCAATAGAACATCAAAAATTACAAATACCGGAACCCGACTTTTTACCTAATACCCTCATTAAAGCGCCTTTTGTATTTGTGGGTGATGCTGCATTCCCATTAAAAACATACCTTCTGAAGCCTTACGCACAAAAAAATGTCAGTGAGGGAGATATTAAAGAGCGGTTCAACCATAGATTGTCTCGAGCCAGGATGGTCGTTGAGTGTTCTTTTGGTTCAATAGCGTCAAGATTTGGATTACTTAATACGCCAATTGAGACAGATATTGAAAATACAATTAACACTATAAAAGCTATAACTCTACTTCACAATATAATACGTGATCTTGAGAGTAATTGCGAAAATTTGGCGTCAACTTCATCCCCTGATCTTCGAAGATCAAGAAGATATAATGCCTCAAGTCAGGCAGCCATACATACAAGAGAGATATTCGCGAATTATTTTAATGAACATTGAAGGTTTCGTCACTTAGCGGAAGCGGCAGGCCAGAAGAACAGCCAGTAAAGATTAACAAAATGATTGCAAGAGTCAATTACTAAACTTGTTAATAATGTAATTAAAACTTACCTGTGCATTCTACTGCTTCGGCAACATTCTTCCAACTTCTTTGTACTAATAAACGATTCCTATAATGTTTATGTTTTTTGTCCCACAACAATCTTTGCTCACGCACTGCGGCGATCAACGCTTCTGAATCAACCATTACAATATGTACGATGTGGGTCACTTGTTGAAAAATAAACACTTCTGTATTGTTTATTCTAATCTTACAACCTATCAAATCTTGACAACCCTGCCATGACATTTCTCAGTTTAGAAAACAATACTAAAAAGTTACCAATACACAAATGAGTTCCTATTCCACATACGTTGTAGTTCGTGTTGTCGCATCTGGTCGCACTCAAATCAAGTGCGCGTTACGTCGCGTCTTGCCGCAGACTGTCACATAGGCCACATGTAGGGCATGCCGTTGAGTTGATCGCGTTCGTCGCGTTCGCAGCGTCGCGTCGCGTCGCGTTCGTCGCTCACGCAGGACACCGCGTTAATCTGCTTAACAGTGTGTGAGTGAGGACGAGGCGGTGCGGTGGCGTGGTCGCGGCGGTGGCGTGGCGGCGGCGTGGCGGTGGCGTGGCGGTGGCGTGGCGCGTACAATGGATAGTTAATGAAAACGAACGTGTTGTACTGCGCCCAATTACTGCATAAATAAATTCTCGCGCTTCATTTGTGTAGTGTTGATTTACTGTTGCTGCTGATCCGATTAATATTCACACACCTTTCTAGTCTGTCGTACCTGCGCTTGTTATAATATATGTAACAAACACTAACTATGCGGTTAATGTATTTAGGATTTGAATGTCAGCAAACATGACATTGTAACAGTTTGTAATTACAGATGTTTACTTAAACATTAATCTCCGTAGTGTCAAGTCAGCAAATAATCTCAGTATCAATTACAAATTAATCCCCAGTGACAGACTAACATACATAGAAATATCTGAGTAATTGAGTCGTAGCTGCGTGGCAAGCGCGGGATGATTGTGCCAATATCGTAGACATTACGCGGCGGTTGACTACGCAGGTAAATTAAATTAACATGCGGAGAACACAATGACATTCCGCGGAGGAGTCTTCTATACGTGGGTGCATAATTCACGGCTTGTCACGTCACGCCTCCGCCGCGTTTATTGGCTCCTGGTAGATTGCGGCGTCGCTGCCACCACGACACGCGTCTTAAATTAGCACAGCTTCAGGATAATTGTGCTAACTAACTATTCGTTAGTTTGCATTTCATGCTAATGCGAAACATTCTTGGTTTTATATATTTTCATAATTAATTTGTTATGCATCAAGAAAAATGATCTTCTTTAACACTTATTCTCTTGAGGGGAAAACGAAAAAGATATTATTAACATAAAAATCCTCCGCCTCGGGGTGCGTAACGACGTCATTTAAAATGCTAATGCCTTTTTATATGGTGCATTATTACAGATGCCCCGCGGCCGGATTGCGTATTAGAGAACGAGATGTGTTCGCAGAATCCTTCCGCTGAACTTTATTGAAATGAGAATCTTAGAGGGTTATGTCGATAAAATCATGTGGCGGTAATCGACGTTTCCAATATGTTTTGCGGTTATGCAATTTTCTTATTGGAATTCGCAAAAGTGAGCAAAAGAACATGTGGAATGGAAAACTGTTATTAATATTAAAACAGATATGTACACCGTTCACAGGTGTATTCCAAGTTGCATTTTCTGAAACCATAAGCTGTTCATGTCTGTTTGATAGTGTTATTTGTGCGATATTATCAAGGCTCGGAGCGTGCAGTGTGCGCTCGTCTGTTGGAAGATTTCCAGGAAACACGACATTGTTCGTATCCGGATGATCCCCCGCAGTCATGCTAGCCTGGTGGGCACGAGGCCAGCCTGCCGTATGTTTCACAGGGATTATGACTGCTTAATACCAAACAAAAGCTTCTGAACCACGCAAAAATACCTTACAACATATGCAAAAAACATAAACTAAAATGTTATTTCTTTTTTGTTCACAGGTAAGAACTGTATGCAGTTTGGGTCGTAAGTGAACTACGGTAACATTTAAGTACAATCCTTCACCTCTCTGAACTGAATAGCAACTAATTATAATTAGCAAATAAGGTGTACCCGGCGGCAGGTAAGCGTGGCAGGTCGTGAGTAGTGGCGCGAGGTGTTGCCTTGTGGCGAGACACGCCGCAGCTCGCCTGACGAGCGCTCAGCACTTACATCGTTTACATGTTTCCCTAGTAAGCTCGTCGGTTTACACCAATGTTACAAGTCGCTGGAGTTAGTCTCTTCGCAATATAACTCGAATTTATGTGTTTTAGTTGTCGTACCCACTGATACAGAAATAATTCTCGAGAGGACAGAGTAAAAGTCAAGGAATCTTAATAAAAGCAATTTATTTTCGAAAAACAAAATAAATATTACATCTAGTAGATGATACAAGATCTCGATCAAAACCCTTACCTAATCTCTACGATTTTTGCGGTTATTCTAGGCAAAAATGGCGACAAAAATCTTCAGTGACAATCGAGCTATGTACAATTTTGTATTGCTTGATATACAAATTAATCCCAAGCCTGACATCCCCCACTAAGTTAACCAAAACAGACATTCCATCTTCACTGTCATGATGAATGTACATCTAAATAATCACAAAAACAGATTCATTTCAGCTCGTATTTAATATTTTATCCCCATATCATGCGCCTCATTAATCAACCTTAAGTGCTACAGATTTATGATAAATCTGTTTCGCTTCAACCAGCCCGAATATTTTTATTGAAATCTCTTCAGAATGTAATAGCGATAGTGCTCTTCAAATAGATCTAACTACAGATTCGTCAGGATTAAGATGTATGAAAAGATTAATATCGTCTGGGATTGGAGTCCGTATCGACTTATTGGAAAACAGCTCCACGAAGGTTGACTCAGGGGCAAACGGATTTAAACTATATTTTGAGAAAATATGCTAAATATAAATATGTAGGAGTGTTTTATACTCGAAGACTGTCTTGCTACGGGGACCATTTAACATACTTTGCAATTTGAATACTACAATAACAAGTGATTCAGTGTCCTGAATATTATTGGTAACATCCAGTTGCCGCAATATTATGCTATGTGACAATTCGGATGGCAGTCAAATCTTAGCGCTCTCGGAGAAGCTGCGGCCACGTCATGCATGCCTGATCGCTCCGACTAATACCGGCGTCTATCTTCGACAATCGAACACTGTTAAACTGGACACTATCGATTTTCGATCGGAGCGCAAACAATGTCATCTTAGTCGCCCCCTCCCCTAATGGAGTTTCTCAACTGAATAGTTGCAACTTGATAGTTTCGGAACGTGCGGAATGAGCTGTTATTACTGGCGAGCTAAACAATGTCTCGTAATCATTTTGTGGCCATCGTTTACGTAACGTGCTGTTCGTCTTATGGATTCCATTCCTATAAATGTCAAAAACTTGCATCAGCCTGATAACGTTTTCTTTTTTAAGTAGAATTGTCTAAAGTCTGATAAATCAGGTAGTTAAATGGGCTTATCTGAAAATCGGAAAATACATTGGTGTTGCGGAATGTAAAACGTTTTAGGAGCAGAAAGTTCGTGCGGTACCACGTACGTAGCGAGCTGGCCGACAATCCAACGAGATTCCTGTGTCAAAAGGCCGCGAGCGTATCACAGGTGCGTCCGGCTTTCAGCGGTTAAATGCCTAAAAGGTTCTGCACGCCTGGCGGCTCAGCCCAACACATTCGAAAACATGCGCCAACATTCCGCCTCGTGTTATTTTCTATAGCCGTGAAACCCCTGCATAGTATATTAGCCACTGGTCCAACCAAATGGATTCTGCGCCGATAGCCACTACACTGCGAACCCCATCCATTTTGTGACGTGACTGTGTTTTATGCATTGCGCCAATTCTGTTGTAAAAGTTACGATTGTGCCACTAAAACAGAGTTGTTGGCTCACGGTACGAAACAACTGCTCTGACCTCACCACTTTTATTTTATGTGGACCGTTTCAGTTATAGTTATGGAACTGTCCTTTATTTCATAGTTAGTATAATACTGTACTCGTGTGAGCTCGAGATGAAAATGTTAACATGTCTCGAGGCGTGATATTATTGTAGGAATAATGTTAATACAAAACGGAAAAGTTTGCGACCCAAAAGTAATGTTAGGTTTTCCGTCGCTCCCAAAAAGTCTATTCTTTATAAGAAAGAAGGTATTTTTCAAAATCAAATCTCACCCCTTATTTTCTTTATAAAACTAATATTTTGGTTTGTCAGACCCTGATTTAATTCTGTTTGAATTCGTATGTTTCAAGTCCATCCTCCATCCTCCATCCTCCGAGCCTTTTCCCAATCATGTTGGGGTCGGCTTCCAGTCTAACCGGATTCAGCTGAGTACCAGTGCTTTACAAGAAGCGACTGCCTATCTGACCTCCTCAACCCAGTTACCCGGGCAACCCGATACCCCTTGGTTAGACTGGTGTCAGACTTACTGGCTTCTGACTACCCGTAACGACTGCCAAGAATGTTCAATGACAGCCGGGACCTACAGTTTAACGTGCCGTCCGAAACACAGCTAATGGTGTCTAAGATATACTTAGAAAGTACATACAAACTTAGAAAAGTTGCATTGGTACTTGCCTGACCTGGGATCGAACCCGCGCCCTCATACTTGAGAGGTTGGTCCTTTACCCACTAGGCCACCACGACTTTTCCACTAGGCCACCACGACTTTCAAGTATGTTTCAAGTGTGTTTCAAGTATGATTCTAAAAAAGTATTTTCTTTAATCATAAGAATATTTTGTAACAAAGAGAAAGCTACATTCCGTGTAGACAAAGCAGCGGATCCGCGGCGGAGGTTCTACTGATGGGCGGAAAGTGGCGTATGTGCGCGCCACGGAAGCGGAAACGGTCGTGCCGCCATCATGCCGCTGCACCGAGCCTTATACGCGGTACTAACTTTTCTATTAGGATTATAGCAGTCATATATGTCCCAAAAATATCTAACGATTATCTCCCGCTAGGGTTTCAAAGGAAGTTCTTATTCAAAGATAAAAATAGCAAAAAGTCACTTCATGTCGAATTCCAGTTATATGCCAATTTACTCATATTATTTATCTTTAATACAATTATAGTGGAGGTTCATTTACTGCAAAATTGTACCTCTCAATTAATTTCATGTATTTAAATGAAACGCTACCAGGAATTTGTCAAAGCTCTCTTCCAGAGCAGCTGTGTTATTAGTTTACGCAGAATTCTGCTCAACGATAATATTCCCAGATTTTATCTGTATTGTAATTAAACAGTCAAAAATACGAGTACGTAAATCTACATAATATGATTGGTGACAATGATCTCGGTAACATCAAAGGTGGCTGCTTATCGCGGCTCGTAGAACCCTCATTAAACCATTAGTTTGCCGAGTAGGGGCTAAAAAGGATAACTTCAAAATAACCGCTCTACACAATGTTCACCGAATTCGTAAGCTCTATACGATTTGGGTTTAATCTGTCACAACCCAAAAGTAGAGCGTTAATTAGGATATTGATGAAATATTTACACATATCTTGTGCTTAAAATCATCTAATGGATTAAAATCTAATATTACGATGCACGTATTGTACTAAATAAATAATGCTTGACATAAAATCCGGCATTATTTCGAGAATGAGACTACTGCTGTGTATTTCCACATAAGCTTGGTAAAACGGCTTTGATGGGCCGGTGTTTACCGTCCGTGCCGGATACGAGCCGCCCTTATAGATGGCCGGAGGTGGCGGCCGCGGGACCGGATGCCCACTGTGCTCCGCTCTGCCTTGCGTCTGTGCCTCACTACTACCGGGAGCGCAGAAAATAAGAGGATGTTGATGGAGCTCGCTGTCAGACTTCTGGGATGTGCGGATCACTGCTTCGGACCTTTATACACAAAAGAAGCAATGCAATGAGTTACTCTCAGATGCAAAAGACTGATGCTGTCCCTTGTCATTTCAAAATTGTTATTTAGTTTCAAGAAAATAAAGTTTACCGCTTGGTAGTAGAAAAGCAATCAGACAATTAGTGAGTAGTACAAAGTGAATGTTTCCTGTAACCTACTTCGGTAGCAGTTCATTAGTTGTGTTTTCTGTGGTTGTCAGGTAGTGGCGAGATAGCCCGTATTGTGCGACTTAAAAAGCAGTTTATCAGCGACCGCAGTGCAGCCGGCGCATTATTTACTGCACTATTGTTGGCTCCGTCAATATTGCACGACAATGCGGAATCCTTTGTTCGCGCACTCGCTTATTTAATATAGGAGGTATGCATCGCAGCTTCTGAGCGAACCTGTGAGCATTCGATGATGTTTCACAAAATGTATTAATATTGTCTTATTTTTATACTCAGATTTTAAACAAAATTGTCTGTTCTAAAATGCCCCGATTTTGGACGTACATAAATTTCTAATTCACTTTTCGACACTCGTTTCCCTATCATAATCACATTATACCGCAAAGAAAATCACTTAGAGGATCCTTCATTACACAGATGTCAGCTACAATATAAAACGTTGAGGTGGCGTGACGTCACCGCTAATGTCTGGCGCATTTCAGCCGTCTGTTTAGCGTGCACCGGCGATCCGTCCCGCGCCACATCAATATTGCATGGTGTCGCCGCGAGCGTCTCACCGCTTCTTATTACTGCGCTCCTGGTACTTCGATATCTTTTTGCTATACTTTAACCGTCAAGTGCAATGGGGATGTTTTGTTGTTTTTTTTACATTGTTGTTACAGTCGTGTGTAGTAAGTAAAAAGCAGCAAATATTTTATTTTAAAGAAATAAAAATATTTTTTTCATATTCAGCTTATGCAAAATAAAAAAGAAATTGCAGTAGAGGCGCTCTTCCTTGGAGGAGGATTTTACAGGCAGACATTTAAATACGCTCTTTCCGTGAATGCATTTAAGTGCCCACCGGGGGATGCGCTTAAGCGAGCATAGTTAAGAGGGTATCAGACTTTCCCGCCGAGTTAAAAAATAAAAAATCTCAACTATTCTAATTACTTGGTATTTATACTTTTTGCTGGTAAACTGAAGGCTTGAACGTTTTGTTGCAACAAATCATCCGACGATGCCATTACACGGTGTCAGACAGAGCAATACATTAATGATAGTGTCGGATCATTGATGCGTTCAAATCGCTCTGTAGATACGATCTCTTGTTGTCTATCAGTACACACGTCCGGTACAATAGTAATGTCATTGTCACCACGGCAGCCGAGCGTGCCACTCTAATTACCTGCATATATACGTACGTGCAATAAGATACAACTGCAATGGTTCAATCAATCAATTAAGACGCCACCGTGATTTTGATAGCCGTTTGCCATGCCAAATTATAGGACTACCCGCTTACCAATGGATCTGAAATTTTGATATAGGTAAATTGATATCTTTATCTAGATTCTGCCAGAACGAAAACACGATACTGATAATTTTACTCGATCATAATTAATTCCGAAAACACGTCTAAAAAAGTACTATTTTTGAAATTACAAGGAAGTTACACTATCTTTATGTTTCAAAATTACTCTAATATATTCTTAACATCAATATTAACGTTCTGTCAAAGTCATTTTTCCATAACTATTACCAAACATTTTTAATTAAAGTTTTAAGATATTGGATTTTTTGAGCGGCAGCGATCATGATAGACGCTACGCAATTCTGAACCTTATGTCCGTGCTCTAGCGATTGATACACAATGTGTACGGAGACGAGCCAGTCCAGCGATAGCCCTCGTCGAGGTCGGACCTGCGCATGTTGTCGCTCCGGCCGTAGGTATAATAATTTGTGACGATAACTCAGATTTGCGCGCGGCCCTATGTGTGCGTCGGTTTGTAAATATACAACTTGCGCTCGTGTGACAGTGACGTCGTCCGAGCATGACGTGTTCTTATCGCTTTTTGTTATGGGTACAGTCGTTTACAAAAATGTCTAGTTGTTCACGAAGAAAATGTTTAAGGAGTCAGGTAGCGTTTCAAAAAATGAAACAACATCCAAAGCTTTTTATTATTACATCTTACAGTTTTTCATTATTTTCTCATAAGTTTTTTCAAATTGACATTGACAGTATCTAAGAAATAAATGAGGTGAAATATCTAAGATGAATTAAATACTCCTTACATATTTTCTAGCTCGGGGTACGAGGACAATAAATAAAAGTGTGGACTTGAATTTTCAAGTAGCGATTCAGAATCATTATAAATAAATAAATATTTTAATTGGGTATTAAACAAATCAAAAACTAACTTAATAATTTCAATAGATATTTACACAGATAAATAAACATTAAATTACGTAATAACTGTTTTTCCTTAAACAGCCGTAACCCCTAAATAACTGTATTTGTACCCGACTGTACCTCTTGTCACGCACACAAAGTCACTGTATATGTACAAGGGTTACCCACACATAACCGCGCGCAAGACTGAGTTGAACTTACTATAAGCACACTGAGAACAAAAAATCTATGGAGACCGTGTTATACTATAAATTCTTTTTTTTTACATTATATTATTATTTATATTTCAGTTTTAATAAATATGTTTAAAAATGAATTACTTAGCTTCATTACTTCTTTGATACCTTACAGCTTCACTACATACATTTATAGCATACATAACACACAAGATCTGCGACGCTTTTATTCCTTAACCACTTAATTTTTACTAGCTGTTTAACGCGATTTTAGCCGCATTCCCGGGGAACTTCTTCCTGTGCCCGGATAAAATATGGCCTACATTCACTGGGGATAGTGTAAATCTCTAATTGTGAAAGCAAATCAAATCAGTTAAGCAGTTTCAGAGCTTATACAATCCACAGAAACAAACAATCAAATCTTCCCTCTTTATAACATTAGTATAAATTATTTAACACTGGTCAAACGCTTTCATTTTATACCCATATTGAGAGAGCTATAAAAAAACAATGCAATTCAGCATTTTCTGGCGGTGGCTATCTTGGACTTTAAATAATATTATACATGATTCTACATACTAATCAAGCCCTTTCATTTGATATCCATACTGAAGGAATTGTAAAAAAAATATGTTATTCGCCATTTTGTGGCGGCGGCCATCTTGGGCCGATATTCACCAAATAAAGCTAGGAACACTCCCGATTAATTTCATTTCAAACAAAAAAACCTAAATACATATCGATTCATCCGTTCTGGATATACAAACACACATACACGACACACCACACATACATACACACAACCATACGCGTCCAAATTATCATATTACTCTTCATAAAAAGTTTTCATTACAAATAATTTTTGTAAGTACAACAAAAAAAAAATCCGATCAAAAAATAAAAAACTTAGGTAAGTTGCGGCTCCCTATCTTCCCTGTTCGGTTCTCCTGACCCCGCGCTGACCTCGGCGTGTGCGATTGGCGCGAAATTCAAATTTTACACATTGAGTGAAGAGTATAGCTTGCGCGACGCGATAGACGCGGAAGTGTAGTGGGCGGAGCTATCTAAAATAAAAAAATCCGCGGTGCGGTCTTAACTAACAAACAATCCGTAGCAGGAGATAGACCTCAAACAATTTGTGGTTCTCCGCCGGTCCACTCTATAGGAATTGCTAATTTGAACTATATGTACCTAGTCATATCAAATACATGCCATAACTGGTCTTTGTAAGGAGCCAATCTTACAAAAATGACACAAATCTCTGATCAATTTATGTCAATATAACCCTCGGATTAAATTGTTATGAATTGCAGCAACAATACCGAAGCGTAATGTTTACCAATTTGTTAATAAAACATCAGGATATTGTCAATATTACAAAGTAAACACTCGATGGAAAACACCACGGCTTTCCCCATTGTCGGGGTTCGACATAAAATGCTCAAACGGATTTGTTAATTGACGACAAACACTCCCTTTTCATTTTGTGTCGCAAATTTTTCATCAGGGATCATTGTGCCCCTCAGGCTTTTCTTGAGTCTCAAAAACAGTAAACTTGCCCATTGTTTACGTCTACAGTTTTAAGACCTGCCATTTCCATTAGCATCTGTATGAATAATGCAGGCAGGGGCCTTTTATTAAGGCGTTCCCGTTTATGTAGAATACAACAGTTTTTATTTGTTGTTCCTTTCCTTATCGCCCCGCCTCCTTGTCGGCGTCATAACAAAAAACGCCATGCATCTGTGCCATGGCCCTTTCTTAGCTAAGGAACTCTTTAAGCGTATGATGCCCTAGTATTCCACAAGGAATGTTATTGTAACTCTTTTGTTTTATGATTTCTTCTCATTATCTCGCCTCTGTTTGAGGGAATTGTTTGTATGCGTTGTTTGGTTCAGGTTATTAACCTATCAGGTGTTTTAGTGCAGCATGTATATAGATACTATGTATATTATTTTTTACATTAACAGATTGCAGTTGATATTATTGTGATATTTTTATATTCAATTTTTAATTTACTTTGGTATTAGATTAGTGCACAAGTTTCAATTAACACTGCTAAAACTGCAGCACGTGTTTAACCTGATTTAGTGAAGTACACGTGTATTTCATATGCAGCAACCGGCAGCTCCATGTAGGTGGGCAGCAATTACGTCCAACTTGTAGGAACACCAGGTGCTCTAATTAAACACCTTTGTTATCCCGACCTCATACGGCCTCTCGTTTGTGTCCCAAATTAAATTATCGTAAATCCCGACTCATTGGCTGAGATTATACGTTTACGAGCGGATGACAGCGGCTCTTTAGCGACGACCGGCAAACAACTACAGGCTTGTTCCCCACGACCCGTGCTTATTACAGATCGCTACTAATTAACGTATTCCTGTTGCTGGCACCGCCTGAACTTTTATTACATAACCTACAAATTCTCTAATCCTTTTAGTCCGGCTTTTTTATTTAGCGCAGGTAACGTTTAGTTGTGAAAATAATAAATCACCATGAACTAGCTAATATTGAGCAAAAGTAACCAAATTGTGTTCAAAATCTACAGCGCGACTTTTTACTGCTCGCGCTAATTTTAACAACGACTCTAACAGATTAGCTTTTTAGCGTAAATCCCTCATACATATTCTATTTCATTAGGTATTCACTGCGGAAAAATCTCAGAAAAACATTACTTTGCAATCGCTCTGGTGCCGGACTGAAGCTTTCTTTACATATTTTACCTACGAAACAGTAAGTTTAGCGGGATTATCCAGCTCAGTAAATTAGAGACAGTTACGAGAAACTAAAAAATGCATTTATAAAATATGTGTGTATTATTCTTATTTATACAATTGCAAATTAGTACGGTTTGCTTTTGCTTTAGCGTTCTCTGCAGGATCACGTTCTGTCGTGGTCGCCTTGTCGTAATGATAAATGATGCACGCACTTTCGAGAGGAATGCTATTATGCAGGTCAATCATATATTATCCTACGAGCATGACTTAAATTATAGCTTTTATAAAGGCTGGTTACGAAATAGTAGCAGTAAATTGGCGCAAATTGCAACAAAGTGGCCGGGACGTGCGGCCTCCCCGACTAATTCTCTCGGCGCGAGTTAACGCCATTGTTGGCGCTGTCCCGCCTGCAATTGACTACTGTTAGCTGCTGCTGCCCTAGTACACAGTAGAAACATATTCTAGCAAAAATGTTGCCAGCACACAAGGTTACATAAAATTAGTGCGTCTGTTATTTCAAGGGTCGTATCATCACAAATTCTGTTTGTAGTACCCCAAGTATCATCCAAACTAAAGGTACAATTTCACAACTCATCAGTTAGCTCAAAAGGTTTCAGATAAAGAAAATTATTCAAACGAGCAACATGGTAGTTATTTCCGACGATATTACAGTAGATCGGACAAAGACATTATACAATCACCTTTTGCCAGGAGCTCATAAACAAGAGTCGGTATTTTACTGAGATTACAGCAATAGTGGAGGGTCGAAATCTGGCGGAGTAAATTCTGCGTTGTCGTTAATAATGAAGGTCTCATAATATCTGTCGAGAGTGGCGCTAAGGGCTGCTACCTCCCTTTTGTTCAGGACACCCGAGCCACTTTATTTGCCCACTTGTCTATCTGTTTATGATTTGGGTCGCCGAGATACGACAGTTTTGTTAAACTTCTATTAAATATATAATTAATTCGACTGCTTCTGAATAGCCCTTGAATTGATGATTGCATTTAGTTCGAGTTTAAAAAATTAATTTATGTATGTAAAATACTATTCGCTTGAATTACTCTATCGAATATCGCATTTAAAATATGTATATTTTTTTAGTTTTGCAGAAATTTAATCTAAAATTTATATATTCAAAGCGTGTCTGGGCCATATAATTACACCTATACATGGGGCTGTAAGAAATGTTGAGGATATTCGTCTGGGGAGTGCTTTGGCTGGCGGCCGGTAAACAGGAGTGTTTCAAGTAAATTATACTCTCGCGGCGCCCATCCACCTTGCTGGAAATTGGAAATAGGATCGTGGAGGTCCCGGTATTACGGATGTTCTACTGCTATTCAATAGAAACTGATGGCACAACATAATTGTAGCGTCCATTTACTATTCCCTATTCAACGACACAACCAAAAAGCTCAATGTGGTAACAAAATTTATTATTGTTGAGTTACTTTTCGCAGAATGTCTATGTTAGTGCTGCCTGTGTTAGTGTTTGCTCCCTTCCCTGAAACGTTGTTTTTAGGTTGTCGTCGTTTTGATTTGAAAGCCCGCAGATACTGTTAGTTTTCCAGCACTCCATTAAAAAATATTTTTCCCGGTGGCTTTGTTCGTCCCCTATTGGATTATAATATTTCATCTTTAAAAAGTTTTCTGAACTCTGACTGGTATTATCTATAACTCTTTATCCAAAAGTGTCGCAGAACTTTCTCGAAGTTATGGTAAAAATGGCGACTGTGCCACCTGTCGACCTGACTTCCGAAAGCCTTTGTTAAATTATAATTTCAATTATAAAGAGTGCTAGCAACTTTAGCCAAACATTTCTAACTAGTTAATGACATTCGTCAGTTACGTTGTTTATTAGATTATGCGAAATAAACATTGTTATAGACTTATTTAGATATCCAGTTGGAAGTTGTGGTGCTGCAGTCTAACGCATGATGTGAGCTCGTCAACTTGTTTCGTGACTTTTGACAGTTATTTTGGGGAAACCAAACAACACCAGACTACTGCAGAGACCCATATATAAACTAGACTCCTGACTAAAGGATTGTTATTTTCGATCTTAGAACAAGAAATATTCGGATTCGGACCCAGAAACCAAATTGTTATTCATAACAAACTTTTCTGTTAACCTTTTCTTAGGTATATGTTTTTATGTCATTTTGATAATAAATGTTTATATGGGATGATACAGACTGACTCGTGTTCATTTATTCAGTAAATGAAAGAAAAGTAAAAGAAATTATAATTTGTTTATATTCTCGCTCTGATATTTTAAGGTTTAAACAGAACTGAATAAGTGGTCGTTCAGTTTTTCACTGGGTTGCTCGGCACGGTTTATATTACGCTTATGTGTTGCTGTTCATACGGAAATTCATGTGTTTTCAAAATTAGTTATCTCATTATAATTACAAAGGTTTTTTATATATAGCGTATTATTTCCAAGGAAAAAAAAATATTGCCTGCCAGCCTAGATTTACATAAACATAGCTAAGTATTCCACAAATACAAATTAATGTTTGGCCCTCTCTATAAAGCTTTACTAGGATGATCGTCAGTCGATTGTTATCTAGTTGTTACAACAGCCATATCAGACCATTATCCCGTTCGGGGCTCATAACAGGACAACCCCTTTAATTATTAGACATTCAGGGAGCTCAGCAACACCTCGTACATGGACCGGATCCTGTACTTTATTAATGAGTTACAAACTTAGCAAACTTATAACCCTTTACATGTTATGATCCCTTGGTATCAGCTGAACTAGCGAGTAGCTGTGTATTGTGAAAGTACTAATAACACAAAATGCCTTTTTACGTCCGTGTGTCTGAAGCCGGGCACCAGATGTGCAAACATCATGAAATAGCTCGGCTCTTAAGCGTTAAGCGTCCCTATTCATCTCGGCCGAAAGTTTGTGCGGCAAAAACCACAACAGCCATTGAGCTATCCACACCGAAGCAAGTTTTTGCTCTATTATAACGACGTAAATTACGCACGCGAGTTCTGCTCGTGTTCTTATGAGTCGGGAGTCATGAAGCTAATACGAATTAATGTTAGTTTTAGCAGTCATTACTTTAGTTCCTTACAGATGTAATGTTCCGTGAATGTTAATCCGCGGGAAACATTCCGCGAGCAGCTTAAATAATTATTTAATTCCTACGTAGTAACGTTTGCGAAAGTATTGTTTCTTGCAATTTGATGTCTTGTTGGAGTTTTCTTCATTTCTGAGAGTTATGCGATGTACAATATCGGAGATCGACTCAGCGTTTTCTCAGTGAGGTGCAATAAAAGAAAAAGATTTAGCTCAAGTAGTAGCTTTAGTTTGTGCCAGAGTTCGAGGAAAATCAATCTAACGATACAATAAAAAAAACTATTTCTGTCGATCCCCTGTGAGCTTTTAGTGTGACTTCCCAATTCCATTCCATAATGATGGACTGAATGGAACTGTCGTGGAGAGCACTTATGTGACTCCTTTCAGCGTGGAGAGTCTTTTTCATATTACGTGGAATAATATAATATTCCGCAACATATGTAGCGATTTACTCCCAAACAAGCCTTCAGCTCGGCTTTCATGTTAAAAGCAAGAAATTATCCTTCGGGTCTCAACCGAAGACGATTACATTTTACTTGCAGCATTACATGATATGATGCTATCTACGTCACACCTTTAAAGCTATAATATCTAAAAAAAAGAAACCTGTATCTTCTGTCTCACTCCCCCCTACTCCCGAGTGCGCGCGCCACTGCTTGTCATTACGTGTTTTTGTGTTATCGGAATCACACCTACTTTCGTAACGGCTTTCAGTAATTTGAAAAATGGGAAAAAGAAAGCGGTCAAGGTCGAGAGATAGTGATTATAATAGTATTTTGCGGAAAGTTAAGAAGTTGGAATCAAAATTAAGGAATAGACAGCGTTTATCATCATCGGAAGAAAGCGACCACGCGGTTCGTTATTATGATGAATATGAACAATACGCGGATATGCCAGGTAAATAAAAACCTTATTACAAGTGCATAATACTTATAAATTTGGTCAGTTTTCATGCAAATATAATTTAGTGATTACCAAGTACCCACAAATTGTAATATTTAATTTTGTGAGCAATTTGATCGTCGTAGTTAGCCATTCCTACATAATGATAAATAATCATAAGTACCCACTGGTAGCTCCATGTGCACCATGATGAGGAAATATTTACTTCACGTAAATCGTGTAAGTACTATCACTGTGAAAACTGTGTATTAGTTTTTTCTCCGCGTACATCGTGTCGAGACTTGTTCGTGTTCTCTCCACATTCGTGTTGAGGCTACTTCTCCACATAAATTGTGTCGAGGCTTTTATTTCTCCACGTAAATCGTGTTGAGGTGTTTCTTCTTTTTCTCCACGTAAATCGTGTTGAGGTGTTTTTTCTTTCTCCACGTAAATCGTGTTGAGGCAATTTCTCCACGTAAAACGTGTTGAGGCATCATCTCCATGTACCTATAGCATGTTGAGGCATCACTCCCACGCAAAGCGGTGTCGAGGGTGTATTTCCACGTTAACCCAGCATTTGCATTAATCTGATTGTCTGAGATCTGATTTCGTTTATTGTATTGCTTCCCCTTAGGAGAAGATACCGCAAATGAGGTCATAAACATCCACGATGATTCTCCGTCGGACCCAGCAGAACCAATCGCCGGACCGTCTACACTGGTTTCAGTGACGGCACCACCTACTGTGCCTACAGCAGAATCGGTAGCACCTGCGCAGGCTGGCCAGTCGATAACGATTGCAGAAGAAGCCCAAGCATCACCGACGGTAGATGAGAATATATTTACATTAGATCCAGATATTCTACAACTACTAGGCGAGGACCCTACCAATCAAAAAAATTATGGAGATAGTCTTCATAAAGACATTGCGTCAAGGTGGACGCATATATTAGTCAACGGGTTATCTAAGGAAACACAAATGGAGCTAATGAAATGCTACTTACCACCAGAAAATTGTCCCAACATGAAAGCTCATAAATTAAATTTAGAAATCAAGGCAGCTCTGTCAGATGTTAATATTAAGAAAGATCTATACAGTCAAAGCAAACAAAATCAACTTGCTAATAGTCTTGCAGCTATAGGACGAGCTTTGAATTGGGCCTTGTCATCTAATAATACAGTACCTCAGGATATTATTAAATCCCTCAGCGATGCCGGTCGGCTCGTATGTGATAGCCATTATAAAGAGTCGCTATCTCGGCGTTATGCAGCGCTTAGTACTCTCAATAGAAGCATTAAAGATACCGTCAAAAATACAAACATCGATGAGCATCTGTTTGGATCTGCATTATCAGAACATATTAAGACCTCGAAAGCCATAAACAAGACTGGTTCTGAAATTAAACAAAAAATTCAGCGTCCTCAGTATAGGACCCTGTCAGCAACACAAACTAGGGGTGCTTTAAACTCGAGGGGGGCGCCGCCGCACGTAGCAGCAGCGGTCCAGCCGCGGCCGACCCCAGCACCGCGTCGACCACCGAGGGACCGCCGACAGGAGGCGCCGCGAGTCCGCCGCCCCACCAGCAACGCGCGGCACCAGACGCGGAGACGATAGACGAAGAGGACGTCAGACAGGTACCTGTTGCAGGCCGCTTATCATATTTTTATGATAAATGGCATGACATTACTAAAGATCAGATCATTTTGAGTTGGATTCAGGGGTATAAAATACCCTTCATTGTAGAACCCTCACAAACATCGGAGCCACAAAATAATGCATGTAACTCGCAATCACAAATTAAAATAATTGATCAATGTGTTTCTCAACTACTAAGTGCTGAGTTCATATCACCTTGCGAGTTTTGTGAAAACCAGTTTGTATCGCCAATTTTCACAGTGCCTAAGCCGAACGGAACTCATCGTTTCATATTGAATTTAAAAGAACTTAATAAATTTATTAAAACTGATCATTTTAAAATGGAGGATTACCGGACGGCACTCAGACTATTGAATCGAAATGATTTCATGGCTACAATAGATATTAAAGATGCATATTTTTTGATTAGAATAAATAAACCTGACAGAAAAAAGTTACGATTTCGATGGAAGTCACAATTATACGAATTTAACGTCCTTCCGTTCGGCCTTTGCACAGCACCGTTGGTTTTCACAAAAATTCTCAAGCCCGTCTTAGAATACCTACGTTTATCTGGTTTTCTATCAGTCAATTATCTTGATGACTTTTTATGCCTGGCCAGCTCGTACTCTGACTGCTTAAAAAACGTCAGCAATACATGTGCTCTTCTGGAATCTTTAGGGTTCATCATCAATATTAAGAAAAGTGTCATGGTACCTACTCAGACTTGTAAATTCTTAGGTTTTATCTTTAACACCACGGACATGACTATTAAATTACCAGACGAGAAGAAAATTCGGATAAAAAATCGAGCATCGGAGATCTTAGGTAAAACTAGATGTACCATTAGGTTTTTTGCCGAATTCATAGGACTTTTGACTGCCGCATGCCCAGCTGTCAGTTACGGCTGGATGTACACTAAATTGTTTGAAAGAGAAAAATTCTTGGCGTTAGATTATACAGACAACTATAACAAACTTATGAAATTAGAGGAAAGCCTTAAACATGATCTTTTATGGTGGACAAATAAAATTATGACTTCTTTTTCACCTATTCGTAAAAATGACTATTATTTATTGGAAATTTTCACTGACGCCTCAAGTACTGGCTGGGGTGCGGCATGCGGCAATCAATGTGCTAATGGCAACTGGTCATCAAACGAATTGGCCCTTCACATAAATGAAAAGGAGTTACAAGCCGCATTTTATGGGCTAAAAATATTTACTACTAACTTACAAGAATGCAATATTTTATTACGAATTGACAACACAACGGCCATTTCATACATAAATCGAATGGGGGGCATTCAATACCCACATTTAAATGATCTTGCACGAAAGATATGGCAATGGTGTGAGTCAAAAAGGATCTTCGTATTTGCATCTTATGTCAAGTCGTCTGATAATATTTTAGCAGATCGAGAATCTCGGCGAATCAATATCGATACGGAATGGGAAGTTTCAGATTATGTCTTTTCGCAAATTATCAAGTCCTTAGGAGAACCAGAATTTGATCTCTTTGCTAGTGCTCAAAATTATAAATGTAGAAGATACGCGTCGTGGAAACTTGACCCTTATTCTGAGGTTGTAGACGCATTCACAATTTGTTGGAAAAATATAAACTTTTACGCATTCCCCCCGTTTTGCTTGATCACAAGAGTGCTCGAAAAAATTATAACGGAAAAAGCAATAGGTATCGTTGTGGTACCTTATTGGCCATCCCAGCCTTGGTACCCTTTATGGTCCAGGCTTGTTGTATCCGAAAAAATGTACTTCGGACCAGATAAATTCTTACTACTTTCTCCTTTCAGAATTCACCATCCACTCCATACGAGTCTTATCCTGGTGGCAGCCAGATTGTCAGGCAATCAATGATTAAGCGCGGCGTTCCACCAGCGTCCTTAGACATAATGATAGCTTCCTTTGCAGCTAGTACTTTAAATCAATATAGTAGTTCTTTTAAATCTTGGTGGATATATTGTAAAGACAAAAATTTGGATATTTTCGAAGCTGATAGTTCCAAAGTTTTGTCCTTTTTAACATTAAAATTTGAAGAAGGTGCGAGCTATAGTAGTTTAAATACACACAGGTCTGCTTTATCAATTATATTAGGCACTCATGTTACGGTTAATGACTGTGTCAATCGTTTCCTCAAGGGCGTGTATAGGCTAGCTCCTCCAACTCCAAAATATAGTACTACGTGGGACACAAATATAGTGCTGAACTATCTTTCAACAATGTATCCCTATGATAATATTGATTTAGTTGATTTATCACACAAAACTTGTTCTCTTTTAGCAATTGCATCTGCGCAAAGGATGCAAACTATTAGTCTTATAAAATTAAAAAATATATCAAAACATGACAATGAAATTGTGATTAAAATTAGCGATTTAATTAAAACTTCAAAGCCCGGGGCTTGCCAACCACTCATCAGATTGCCCTTTATTCGCACAAACCCCAGTATTTGTCCGGCTCTGGCAGTTGAAACATATATTGAAAAGACCAGAGATTTGCGGCATAATTTGCCTGAGGAACACTTGTTTATTGGAGTGCGTAGACCTCATAAAAAAGTTTGTTCTCAGACGTTAGCACGCTGGGTTAAAACAGTGTTGCAGGCAAGCGGCATAGATATTTCCGTATTTGGAGCTCACAGTACCCGCTCGGCTTCCACATCTGCCGCTTACCGATCTGGAGTTAATCTAGAGGTGGTCCGCAAGGCCGCGGGTTGGAGTAATACCTCCAACGTATTTTTTAAATACTACCGTAGGGATACTGCTAACAGTAATAATAATGATTTTGTAAATGCCTTATTCGGCACGTAAATAATTGTGATAATATAGCTCGTAACTGCAGTATCAATTGCATTTATTTTATTAACAAATTATGTTAAGAAAACGATAAATGTATATTGTCTGGTAATAAATGTTCTTATGTTATATGATTAAGCTGTACAAAATCTAGCAATTTTGTTCTTCAATTAAAATTTTCCTAATTTTCTAACGTATTTTTTATTTTTTTTTTTTGATTTACGTTGCTCTAAACATCTGCAAGTAAAATGTAATCGTCTTCGGTTGAGACCCGAAGGATAATTAAGAATCAAACGAACTTACCTGGTGAAGTTTGATTCCAATTATGCGAGGGTCTCAACCGAAGACGATTACATCCCATCCCACCCTACCCAGAAAAATAAAAAATAAATATTTGCAATAACACAAAAAGTACTCTAAATAATGACAAGCAGTGGCGCGCGCACTCGGGAGTAGGGGGGAGTGAGACAGAAGATACAGGTTTCTTTTTTTTAGATATTATAGCTTTAAAGGTGTGACGAAGATAGCATCATATCATGTAATGCTGCAAGTAAAATGTAATCGTCTTCGGTTGAGACCCTCGCATAATTGGAATCAAACTTCACCAGGTAAGTTCGTTTGATTCTTAATTATATAATATATCTTCGAATGGTACAAAGGTTTGTATTTAGTCAAAGTAAAGTAAAAATCTGAAACAGGCCAAGTGTGAATCACTTTCGAAAATAACGAATGTGTAACTTTGATCCACGAACATAATATATGATAACATGTCATGTCAGTCAGTTGGTAAATCTAGTCCATTTAGTTAATCTAGTTCATTTCTTTGTAAGAAACATAGTGCATATTAAAAATCTAAAAGATAGTATAAATGAGACATTTCTTTAACTAACTTCATCATAAGAAAAAAATAAAATAAACAACCTTACAAAAATAAATGAAATCCCACCCAAAACAAAAATGTGAAAGACTGCCAAGTTCGATAATATGGGAATGCTTCGCCTATAAAAGAAGTGAGATCTGAATAAGTACCAAGTTTCATACACATACCTCAGTTAAAAATAGTTGCTTTTTAATGATGTTACTTGGCAAGTTTTAATAGAAAATTAAATACTTGATTAATTGCGTTTAGTAGGTTTATAACAAGGTGTATGAAAACTTGCCAAGTAACATCATTAAAAAGTAACTATTTTTAACTGAGTTATGTGTATAGAACTTGGTACTTATTCAGATCTCACTTCTTTTATAGGCGAAGCATTCCCATATTATCGAACTTGGCAGTCTTTCACATTTTTGTTTTGGGTGGGTTATTTTTATCTGACTTTGTTGGCTTCCCAATCTATTGACTCTATAATATTACGTTAATGGAAACATCTTTTCACAATTACCTTAATATTGATCAAGTAAAGTTGCGAATTGCACAGTCTACTTCTGAGATTAAGCTAGCGAGTATGATTTTAAAGTCATCAGGAATCTTGTCAAATTGTGTGATATTCATGAAACCGAGATGGAATAACTTTGCGACAATAGTGTGAAGTACAAATGGCTTAGCGACTGAGTAGCGAGCAGCAGCCTCCGATACCCCCTCCATCAAACAAAGGCGACCATAGACAAACTGTAACACTCAACCCAACCTATTATACACATGCTATTATTCCAAGTTATAGTTTCTCCGTCTCTAGTTGGAACTTCGTGTGAATTGTTAAATTCCATTTCTGAAAAGCTACTCTGTGCCACAGGCGTCCCTACTTCCTAACTAGAATTTAATTATGAATATCCTGGAGACTGTTGGTACTCACAGTTTGGCACAAAGCATTAACTTGCGTAAGGCACATTGTCCACTGGGGCGAAACTGCTGTAACCGTCACTGTGTTAGCCTGTTATTTATGAGAGGTAAATACATGACAATATCCATTGTTAGGCACGGGAACAAAGGCCCGGCTTACAAACACTATTTTTGCAAACAACTGTAATTTAGCAACTGCTGGAAACGGACGAACGTTATAAAATAAAAATGTACTGAAGCAGTCCGCAAACATTGCTTATGTAGCTACATGAAGCACGTGAAAAACAGATGTTTCTTTTTCAATAAACAAAATCCCCTGTGTGCCCGCATAGCTTGAAATAAACATAAAGCTGTGACAAACAGACTGACTCTAGGGAATTTTATTCGGGTACAAAAATAGCTTCATAATTCCCATATTTTCTGATGTTCATTCTGTCATTAAAAGCGGTAAAATATTTGCTCTGATATGATTCCGATCTCTCTACGGAGCCATTGAATGCTTTTAAATGATGTTTCTGAAAAAGGTACGGCGGTTGTATGAGCCGGGCCGGGGGCAGTCGCGCCAGTCATCTTTTTCTCACGGGTATTAATAGCGATTTGAAACAGAGTTGGGTGATTTTGCATAATTTTCTCAATGATCTGTTTTCCTAATGGAATTATTATCAAATAGATACTGAAGAATCTCCGGCGCATTTTCGCTATGAAGACATTTAAAAAAATCTTCCTTTGTTTCTAGAATAATGCAAAGAATAAAAGATTTCATTGTTGCTACGACGTAGCTGATGCTACGCCAGTTACTCTGTCGTAGCAAATACCAACTCCGGTACGCGTCGCGTCGCATTTCTTAAACTTTGTTCCTAGAGTACATTTTATGTTTTGAAATAGTATTGCATTTCACGCTACTCTACTTTAGAACTATTAAGTAACTATAAACAATGTACCTACAGAATGCTATACAATTCATTGATATAACGTGTAACGTCCATCCATCAATAATGTACATTTTTAACGCTGAACGCACAACAATAAATACAGGTGGATTAAATAGTACTTATTTTTATTGTTTTTCCATCACCACATCGATATGTAAATTATTTAATGAATATTGATGGTCACGTTCCCACCCCCCTTTGTGGTAACAAGGAATATTTTATGTCCTTTGTTTACCTCATAGAAAGCGGAATTGTAAAGAGTAATTAAGTACGCTAAGTACGTCTGAATAAGGTAGCACGTTAAAGTATGAAAAAGAGCTTGAAAGTGATATCGAACTGGCGCTTTTCAGTACAAAACTCATTCATTCAGGCTTAGAACACGCCATTTAATCGAACCTTTGCCGGCCAGCGCTAGACCAAAAAGGCGACACTCCATAATTAAAAAGTCAGTTTAATTAAGCGCCACACAGTTATAACCAGCGTCCATTCCCACTGGAGTGCTTATGAGAAATGCTGCGATAATAATACTGCCACATTTCCACTGGATATATCTGGATAATGTACGTAAATCTACCAGGAGCGAATGAATACTGAAGAGTAATTTTTGTACGCGAGTGTAGTATGGTCCAAATATTTTAAATTATTTCAAAGTTTGTGTATATTGCGCTACTGCAAAAGAGAGCAGTAAAAGAGAGAATATTTCCTTCATGTATGTGGTACTACGACGAAATCCGATAACAAAAATACATCCTATGGGAATAATTTATTTTTGAAAATGACTTTTTTTTTTATTTCATACATTTGTTTAAACGCGCCCAAACCAGGCGTCCTTTTCAGTGCGGACATGGTTTTTGAATTAGTCATTACACAGAAACGTACTTTAGGCGACATCAGGCTAATGTTAAGTTGATGTAGGACTGTGTATTAAAGCTGACATGACATGCAATCAAACATGTTCTGACATATAATTTAAATAGGTACTTTTTACATATTTGTGTCATTTCTAGAGAACTACTTTTTGATCGCGCATTCACATCTGTAAAGCCAAAATACATTTGTGATTTGGTCTACCAGGTACAAACCTAGGATGTACTCGGTTTTCAATTTACATCAATATTTGGAGCAACTGCCACCTGATCTCCAAACTCCAATTACTTGACTGACAGCACTGATATTCTAAGGCTAGGTCGTTGTCCAGTTCCGTGGTTTGGTCTACCAATAACGACTGTCCTAGATATTCATAACATAACGTTTCCATTTTCGAATGCGTATCGACTGAATGGACTTCAGACCACCGAGCTACTCGGGTAGGGCCGGCAAACCTCCGTGCTCGTCAAATTTCAACAACTGCTTTTAAGCTTCAAGATTAATATTGGCTATAGCTTAGCTAGAAGGGTACTTAAAATTATAGCAAGTTTTAATCCCCACCTTTATTTCTTTTAACGTTACTTTACATCAAGAACTGAAAACCTTTTAAAGTTTAAGCATGCTGAACCGAGATAAGAGCGTAAAGACGAGGTTAAAGATTTTCCACAGAAAATAGTTTTTCCTCTCATAAAGTCTTTCGTACCTAGACTATCCTATGAAATCTCGAGCACTTAACTTAGGATTAGGTGTAGCGTGACTATAAAAAAGCTTCGGACAGACTTAATATCACTTTCGAGCTTACCCAAATCCGCAGCGTCTATCGCCAGAAAAACGTAGGAAACGTATACTTAGTTCTAGTTTTCCGCTTTAACTATATTTCACTTGTAACGAAATGAAACGAATTTGGACATTGGAACTTGAAGATAACGTGAGGGTAAACGACACTTTTCTCGGGCCCGACCTCGAGTTAAGAGGGTATCGGCGACGAACAAACGTGCGTATGTTCATGGCATATTATTTACGAAGTAGACAGATCGCGTGGACGAAGGTTTCACAGAATCAATTTGTGTACCAAGTATTGGTAATGATTTTTCAGTCTGCAGTTAGTAAGGTAGTTAAGTGTAGTAGGATTGGTTTTATATTCTATGAAAACGCTTTCTAGACACTTCTAAATAAAACTGTACTAAAATTGTATTGAAAACTGTTATCATACGTATCCTTTATTTAGGCCTACACTATAGGCGTTCAATACAACGCCAGATTTTTTCTCTTTTTATGCTTTCTAACTTTTTATATTTTAACCATTTTTTTAATATAATAAAAGCAAACCGGAAAACCGTTATTCTATAGTCATTGTTTTTATAAACAAAAATAAAACAAACATATAGTGAATTCGGAGAGCATTAAAAATACATATTTTACTGTGTAAAGTGGCGTGACGGCAAACCGGCCAAAGTCACGTTCAATTTATTTTGATGGCCCGTGAAATACGCATCTTTCATAACACTTCACTAGCAAATGAGAACTAGAAATATGATTCACAAATGGAAACATGATCCTTATGGAGAAGAAGAAATTAGCTTTAAAGAATTACCGATGCAAACAAAAATTACGATGCAAAAGCTCTGGTCGATTCGTTACCTTAAGTACTCGAATTGTAAGTAATTCCAGCAGATTACGTACTGTGTATCTCGCTTCATTTTATTTTGACTCGAAAAATAAAACGTTTATTTTTCATTCACGTTTATCTCAGAACAATAAATAAGCATGATACCATGACCACTCTGGGCGAAGCAGGGGCGAGTGCCTACTTACCTACCAAAAAGCTTTAATGCAAAATTGGATTTCGCGGTCCATTAATTTTCAATTTGCGTGATTGCAATTTTGAAGGTTTGCTCCTCCCAAAGACGTCTGAATTGGGGACAGAAAATAACAAAAAGGATTTAGGATGAGATTGGAATGAATACATTAGAATCCTACAATCCGACTTATTTATAAAAGACATCCTACTGTTCTTAAATAAAACTTTAGTAGTACTGTATTTAAGTAAAGTTACATAAGTTTTAACTTTAATCATTAAATTAATTAACACAATCAATTAAAATCTAAAAATTATATAGCAATATTTTCATTTAATATTAAATTCAAAGTTTATAGAACTTAATAAGATTAATCACCTAATTATTGCTAAAAGCATCTCCTTTGTACTTAGAATGACAAACTATTCTATGTTTAATGTATAATTGCCAAAATTATAGCAATTAATTTTATGAGATTATAAATAAATGTAGGCGTAAGTTTATTAAAACTGACTTGAATGTTAATAAATATTGATTTTATGGATGCGGCATTAGACAATGTAGGTATTTGTTTAATATTGGCTACTTACATCATCTAGAAATATTTCCATACTAAATTAATACTTTCAAGTGATCTAAAACACCTTATTAATTTCAACAGAGATAAAGCCAACTGATATCATTCAAAGTTCCAATTTCAATTCTATCTTAATTTATTTCTATCGTTCATCGTCGCCTCATCTAAGCACAAGGGTCACATTTCCGCAATTGTAAGAAAGACAGAACGTGTGTATCTGTCCTACTGTCTCCTCTCTTAAGGCGAGATTCCACTGATGTGTAACAAGAGGGAGGCATTCAAACTTCTGGTGTTCTCTAGCTAGCAAACAGAAACAAATGACGTGCGAACACTTCTAAAATGACCGCGAAATTGCAGCCTTCGTGCGCGACCGGTGGACTCGCGTCAAAGCGTACACATTTTTTGTTCGCGAACATATGTGCGCGTACAATTTTGGTGTAATCTCGCCATTATACATCTCAGTAGGTATACGGTCGCCGATGTAGTTATGTTCCGAGCCATTTGTTGGAAGGACGTTTAAACAGCGAAAAAACGTGACAAGAAAACAGAACTTTCACATTAAGCTTTCTATATTGTACGCCGATGCCTCGTTTTGTTCTGTGTACAGATTAAAACATGATATTTATGAGATACGAACATAATCTGATTAAAGAGCAGTGGATAACGAGCACTGAATATAATATCGACGAAACTCTAGCCGAATTTAAGGAAGATATAATTATGAATAATATTTTGTGAAAATTATTTTTAAGTGTGTTTATTTCCAAATTGTAGGTCAGTATTGGGTCGTAAAATATTGCAAAATTAAAGAATTTAAAGTAACTTTGCACTTTCTAGTAGTGCACTATTTCTCTTCGATAGGAAAAATCACTCACATATATGTATTTGTGCCGAATGCTGTGAAGGACGTAAGTGCATTATATAGCTATTCTATTGAACATGAAAATAGAATAAACACTATTCTAAAAGGTCCACCAAAAGGCTTACAAAATATTACTGACGTGCAAAATATAATAACAAGAGCTTTGTAAATTATTTGTTTCTCTATCATTCGATCAATGTATTACTGGTTTTGAATATAACAATCAATTTTGATACCACAGTTTCATTGTATATTCTAGAATTGTAGATTTTATCCATAAGTAATGTATATTATAAATATAAATTTATAATATAAAAAATATTTTTAGTTTTTAGTAGTTTTAAGTTAAATTATTCACAACAAAACTTTAAACACAGTCTATTGATTTCTGACACTTACGCGAATAGTAGACATTTAAATAGTACTGAATACATTTAAACAGCTTGTAGTCTAGAGCAACAAAGCAGACCAAGGACAAAGACAATTTTTTAATCCGAGTGCGGAGAGTAGATCCTAGAACCAAAGGAAACAGCTATAAATAAATATTAAAGAATCATAAATACCTTAATTGTAAATATTTTTTCTATAAAATTAAGCGTAAAAGAAATAATAAATATTAAATTCATAAAACAAATGAGATTTGAACGCGGTCTAGTTGATCTGGCTCAAGTAATGAGAATTTGGCGTAGAACCCTTGATCAGATGTTAACGTGGGAGTTCTTATGAATAAAAGAAGCAGCAGTCAAGTGCGAATTGAGATGACTTGATTAGTGTTACGATGTTATCCTTCACTTAAAGGTAACGTTATTCTAGAACTTTTCACACGGCTATTCCGAAATAAGGTAAATCACGGTAAAATATAGGTAATAAAAGTATACGTCGTGTGTTCGATTCTTGTTTCGAAGTTATAAGATACTAAAATCAGGCGTAAGGGTGGTGTTTTTTTATATGTTTTGTTTTTATGAAAAATATAGATTGCCTTGATAAAGTATAGTTCAGAGTTTGACTCCCAGGATGGACCAAGTGCTAGCTTTCTGTCCTGTTATAGAAAGTTTATAAACAAGTTTAACTTAATAAAGCTCTAACTCTATAATTATCGTTATTGGATAAGCTGTTATACTTAAGTACCTAAACGTATCAGGAAGATCCTTTTTCAATTTTATCTCGTTACAGGAGTGTGACATATTCGGAGTATCCCCGAAAAAACTGTTCACGTTTCTGTCTCTATACCTCGCATTTGACCTTTAAAAAGGACAAACGTCTATAATACGGACAGCATAAAAAATATCTGTCAGCCATGCATTAACATTTATGTAGTCGACTGATATCTTAAATCGACTTCCAATATTTTTTTCCTTAAGTCTAATTGTTTTTGTTTGCTATTTTTAACGTTTTAATTTTAGTTTAAGGCTTCAAAAAATACAAATGAATAGTTGCCTACACAACATTATATCCATCATTAAGCCAATAACATTTAACAAAAACCTATCGCTAAAACCGAATAAAATGCACCCTTTAAAACTGTAACAAAAGAAAAGTCGTTTGTCTTAGCTACAGAGTTCCAGAGACATGATCACCTTGTTTCAAAACATGTCCATTTGGACCTTACAGGTGTGCCAACTGCAGAACATAAGCTACTTTCCTTTTGTCCGGGTCGTCACTGTCGGGCACAGATCGCTTGTTAGACGGCTACTACTGAAGTTAAATCGAGATATTTTTCGTTTGAACTTAAAACGATTGCTGAAAAGCAACTGTAGCTCTGTTTTACAAGTCTATTTGGGAAGATCGAGTTGATTGGAACTATTTTTTTTTTTTCATAATCGATTGATGATGTTTTATTTTGATTTTCTTGAATGTGGAATTATGGGATTTTATACTATCTTTGTGAATGTAGTCGGTAGACTCGATTCATCGATATCGGCGTATCGATTCTGTAATGTATCTTTCATAGCATATGTAAACTGTACCTACAGAGAAGAAAAATGATGGAATTATTGTTCAGGCGAATGAGGTACCTACTCCCATTTGAGAATTATATTACTAGCGAAAACTTTGTTAGTGACAGTTAACTGCGGAATGACAATGACACTTTTTTTAAAGCGAGCAATCATCCAAGAACAATAACATCACTTAGCACCACACTCATTTTCCTCAAACCGTTCACCAAATATATGGATTCACTTCCCAAGCCATATTGCCCATTCATCGAGCAAAAACCCAGATTACAAAGAATAATTGTTCTCCAATAAAACCTTTAACCGTTAAGCCATTGATTTGAGTGTTATATTCACATAATCTCGATTGATAATGCTTCTCGTTGGAGCAGTTTTAGTACTCATAGCTGTTAAAGTTTCACTCACCCGACACTCCATCCTTATTGGAGTGTGGAGTGGGTTGAGGGCAACTTTTGCTTCGGTGTTCAACAAAAAAATAAGCGAGGAATTAATCTGTTCAACTGGAATAGTGTTGATGTTGAGTTGCTATTATTTTCTGGTTGGTTGAATCTTTCTTTAACTACCAGCTTTTCCTGCGTTTTACTAATGGCGTGGAAATTACTTATGTACTCCCATACATAAATACACTGAGAGAGATCTCTAACTCCTTTATGCTGTACCCGTATAAACTCTCTTATATACTTTCCTATATGCTTCATGATCGAAGTGAAACGTGACACAGTTCACAGTTTTAATTTGGAGTATACTGTTGTACATAGATAATGACAATGATTTAAAAATTACTTGTAGAGATTATTTAATTCACAACAAAAAACTGCGTGACTAAAAATGTTCTTCAAAAAGTAAAAAACCAAAATTTGTATATAAAAATTCAAAGAAAGAAAAAACCAAGCTAAAATCTAGTCGAACAGAATATTACTTAGAAACCAGTATTATTACAAAACTTTGTTCGATGACCGATGTCAATAAGCTTATTGCTTTCAGTAGGCAGCCTTAGATTAGTATCTCTGCCATCAACATTATTAACTCTACGTAATAGAATTTCCATTTAAAGTATGATTAAATGTACTATGATTACTGTGTTGGTTATGTGGTATAATAATATCGTCTGTGAGCACTATTACTGAGAATTTGATTGAAGGTTCTACTTGTTAGCCAAGAGTGTTATTGTTTTTATTTTCAAGTAGAATAATTGTGTTTATTATTTACTGATCAGTCTGATCTTATTACTATTTTTGTTGAGGTTGGCGCAACATGTTGTATTTATCTTCCATACTTCAAAATTACCTGCTGACCTTTTCTCATAAGAAGGTATTATAATTGTAACTTAAAAAATATTTTTTTCCCTGCAATAATTGCGGATAGTTATATTGAGCAAACGCGTTATATTTCAGAGTAGGTACCTAACCCACAAAGCAAGTATATTATTATACATTTGTATTCACAGCTGTCTAATGCTCTACTTTAAATGTATAATGTTATTTTACCCTCAAGTGCCTGCGGCGACATAAACTCCACTTGTCGATGCCAATAACAGGTGAAATTGTGATTCGAAATCGAACACGGCAGAGGCTTTCGATCACTTTGTCAAACAAATTGAACAGAACACTGAAGGCATGTTATGTTCAATTTTCAATTCGCTACAACAAAATAAAACAAGGAAATATTTTTTGACAGGTGAAAGTCTTTTACATTTTCCGCATACGCTTAAACTTGTACAATGTACGAGTATGTACGAAATAGACGTGTCATGCATTTTTGAAGAAGAATCCTTCTCTACGCTTCCAAAAACATTCTTGTGTATTTTTTTCTGTACTAAAAATCTTGCTGTCAGAAGATTGCTGCCTCAAAGTTTCTTATTAAGGTAGTGTCAGATTTGGAACAGCCACGCAAAAAAATAATTCCGTTCAACCTCTATGCATATTACATATCACATCCTACCTATTAAAAATGAAGTCTTCCTAGGTCTTGCCAGATTTCTGATAGCACGCGCGGCCATCGCTTTTTACCTTAGTGCTTATTATTCGATTTTTGGATTTGACAAACCTCCAAAATATTATAATAACCCAGTCTTACCAAAACCTTGATTCCAAAATCTGATAAACCATTACCAACATAAGTATTACATAAAATCAGACATTGTGCCAAACAGAAACATTGTCAGAATATTTCACAACCTATTTAGAAATTAATTTCACATCACACATAAGCAGCTTTAATAATTGTTAGATGAAGCTCCATTTGACGGAGCGAAACACTAGAAATACACAATAGTAGATCATAGCTCAAAGAGCAGACGCGATTCATGACAACTACATGAAATATATCATGTAATTGAACCACAGTATTGCATTTCAGAGCAATGTCGGGTTGTGAGGCTAGGGCAAACGTGCATGTTTGTATTATGTTATGAGACAGCTGTTTATTAGACAATTTAGTAGTGTCATTGTTTATATTATTGTACTGTTTAGTTGTAACACCTTATTGTTTTCGTGTCGGGGTTTAAAAGGAATGTTAAAGTCATTTTACGTAAACGCATAAAAATGTTCACAAGTTGGCCGTTGGTTTGACTCAAAAAGAATAATATAATTAACACAGGAATATAACTCTGATTCGCAACTGGTGCTTACGAATAATTGCTATCGTGATCAAGTTTATTTGAAATTACTTGAAACCATTTTTTACAGATATCAATAGACAGGAATACGGAAAAGAGTAAGAAAGAAAATAATGGACTGAAAAGTCTTCCTACTCTATAGAAAAAAATTGAAACCCAAACCATCAGTATAAAAAGTCGCTTTAGACTAGTTTTGTTTTTCCTAGTAAGAAACAAAGACGGAGTTCAATACGGTTGGACCCATTTCCTTTTATATTATAGAAAATGAGTCCCCAAAAAGGATATGGACACGTGCAATCAATTTTAATGTAGGACCTAATACCGTTCAATTCCTGTCCGGAAAGGACCGAATTTTACATACGTAAAGTTATCTCTGTCTGCCAAAATCGATTCCCAAACGGATTGCTTTCAATGGATTCTATTTTAAAGCCAAAAATCTGATTAACTCACTCAACAAATGGATTTCTGGAATTTTTACACATGACGGCGATATGTATTTTTTCATGCGATAAACTGAAAAAATACGCATAGAATTGCGACCACTTTCGTATGTTGCGTATCAGTTAACAACTATGAATATTTAAAAAGACGCGAGGAATAATAAATTAAACATGTGACAGATTCTTCATTACTTTTCTGGCTTTCCTTTAATTAGGAATTCCAACAGACAGCGGAACATTGGTTGGCTAAGCATCAGTATCTGTTCAAAGGATTTGAATTAAATTTTAATGGAGACCTGCCTGGACATTGAAACGAACATTATTTGCATTTAAAATGGACGCTTTGAAGCTCCGCCGCACACCACTATAATAGGACTGGCGTAAACATGACGTATTGTATCAGGATATTTTAATACCTTATTTTTTGAGGTTTGTTATTTATTTTCATACTTATGAATGTAGCTGCCAATCTGTCATATAACATTCTTATTGTATTCGTTACTCTACAAAAAATATGATGAACTAACAAAGATAAACAAAGATAAGAAAGAGAGAGAAAATACTTAAGTGTTGGACAATCAATATTTTTTAACAAAGAACATGTTTCAGGTTTAACATTATTTTCACAAATACAATCCTACCTAACCTACCCATTATTTAGCAAAAGTATTATTAGATCGCTCGCTCTATTTGGTTTCAATTTCAGGGTTACAGTTTACAGACGTTTTGTTTTTAGATTGTCACTTTGTATTTGTACCTTGTAATAGAGGAAAGTCGTGACCAGAATACCTAATATACTATTAGCAGGATTTGTAAAACGAACAGAGAAAACAGGAAGGGATTGTGAATGTAAGTGTCTCGGCCTACGTAAATAATGGAAAATTTTGCCGCCTCATTATTTTCCTAAATGTTATTGATTTTGCTACTTACCATTAATTCTATGTTTTGTTACAAAATAGTCTAAAAAGTCTACGGGTATGCTCATTTTATGAACCATACCATCATAATATGGGCTGCAAATTCGCAGAATATAAAATACTCCGCAAGCTAACATAACGTTAGGGTACGAATATTCAAAATATTGATAACATTATTCCCCGAACAATGAAATCGTTGCCAAGATATTCAAAGAAACCCTTAATTAATCAAATGAAATGCAACAAAT
Organism: Helicoverpa zea; assembly: GCF_022581195.2. Lineage (NCBI taxonomy): Eukaryota > Metazoa > Arthropoda > Insecta > Lepidoptera > Noctuidae > Helicoverpa > Helicoverpa zea. The sequence continues at coordinate 122,841 of NW_025899713.1, forward strand.
TGCATTTTATTAAAATAATACTTTAATTAAGAGCACGATAAGTGCAGTCGTATTGGTTTGTATACAAAAAACCATCAATTAGTGTATTCGTAGGAATTGACCACGTTCCCAATTAATAACATTATGATACAATCAAAGGCCAGTTAAATCTGGAGAACCGATTTGCCGCCGTGGAAACCACAACAGACGTTAACCAGAACCACGAATATGTGGTTCGGATCCTCAGGGAGGAAGGTTCGAGATTCTGTAACATGCAGCGTAAGGGCAAGAAATCAAAGCTTTCGGAAGAGACATTAGGGCTTATGAAGAAACGACGTGAAAACCCGCCTGTCACTTCGTCAGCTAAGCGGGCTCTAAACCAAGAGATCAACAAGCACGTACGACGCGACCTCCGGTGCTCCAATACTCTTGACATTGAAAGAGCAATTGAGCTGAATCGGGGGTCAAAGGTGTTCGTACAATCTCTTGGAAGAAGCCACTTGACGAAGCTGACCACAACAAGTGGAGAAGTCGTTTCTTCGGTGCCGGCAGTCCTTTCGGAAGTGGAAAATTTCTATGGCCGGTTATACGCATCGCATGCATCTCGACCTGATCCCGGAAATGAGGATTCTAGAGCCACATTAACACGCCATTTCACCGAAGACCTGCCAGAAGTCAGCAGTGGCGAAATCGAGATCGCTCTGAGACAGCTCAAAAATGGAAAAGCCCCTGGCGAGGATGGCATTACAACAGAGCTTTTAAAAGCAGGAGGTAAGCCCGTACTGGGGGAGCTCCAGAAGCTTTTTAATGCCGTCCTGTTTGAAGGGAGAACTCCAGAGGCGTGGAGTAGGAGTGTTGTCGTCCTGTTCTTCAAAAAGGGAGACAAAACCCAGTTGAAGAACTATCGACCCATTTCCCTCCTAAGCCACGTATATAAGCTGTTCTCAAGAGTGATCACGAACCGACTTGCGCGAAGACTCGACGAATTCCAACCACCGGAGCAGGCTGGGTTTCGGAGCGGATACGGCACTATAGACCACATCCACACAGTGCGGCAGATTATACAGAAGACCGAAGAGTATAATCAGCCCCTGTGTCTAGCATTTGTGGACTATGAGAAGGCCTTTGACTCGGTTGAAATCTGGTCTGTTCTGGAGTCCCTGCAGCGTTGTCAAGTAGATTGGCGATACATCCAAGTGATGAGATGTCTCTACGAAGCCGCTACAATGTCCGTCCAAGTACAGAATCAGCAAACAAGGCCCATACCGTTGCATCGAGGAGTGAGACAAGGGGATGTTATTTCCCCGAAACTGTTCACTAATGCAATGGAGGATATGTTCAAAACGCTGAACTGGAAAGGACGCGGCATCAACATCAATGGCGAACACATCTCTCACTTGCGATTTGCTGACGATATCGTCATCATGGCGGAAACGCTGCAGGACCTACAACAGATGCTGAACGACCTGGCTGAATCTTCTCTACGCATCGGCCTACGGATGAACTTGGACAAAACCAAGGTCATGTTCAATGAACATGTTCTACCGGAACCGATTGCGATACACGGCGCCGTTCTCGAAGTTGTTCGGAAATATGTATACCTCGGGCAGACATTGCAGTTAGGTAGAAACAACTTTGAGGACGAGGTGAATAGGAGAATTCAGTTGGGTTGGGCTGCATTTGGGAAGCTACGTCGAGTCCTAACATCGTCGATCCCACAGTGCCTAAAGACAAAAGTCTTTAATCAGTGCGTCCTACCTGTCATGACTTACGGAGCCGAAACGTGGACACTGACGGTACGGCTGGTCCACAAGTTTAAAGTCGCTCAGCGGGCTATGGAAAGGGCTATGCTCGGCGTTTCTCTGAGGGATCGCATCAGAAATGAGGTAATCCGTCAGAGAACCAAGGTCATCGACATAGCCTATCGAATCAGCAAGCTGAAGTGGCAGTGGGCTGGCCATATTAGCCGAAGAACCGATAACCGTTGGGGTAAACGAGTTCTAGAGTGGAGACCGCGCCTCGGCAAACGTAGTGTAGGACGTCCTCAGGCACGGTGGAGTGATGACTTGCGCAAGACGGCTGGCAGGAGCTGGATGCGAGAAGCCGAAAATCGATCTCAGTGGCGTGCACTTGGAGAGGCCTATGTCCAGCAGTGGACTGCGATAGGCTGATGATGACAATCAAAGGCAAACTGAAGGATAC